>NC_141022.1:9530000-9681250 GCF_052040795.2 Danio rerio
CCACATGGTCAAACAGACACTACGGGAGAGCGCACAAACCTGCAACCGTGACATTACATTTTTAAAACCTCATTTGCTAAAATGATAAAAGGAAAACTCCACGATGGTGTTGTCAAGACTTTTAAAAAAAGGAAAACAATAGTGTAAGACTGATGACGGCAGCCAGAAGAGAGAACAACATCAAATCGACTGTTCTGTCCCATAGATGCTGCATTAGAAACACCTCGCATAAGCGGTTGTTTGTTGTTTGTAATACATACATAAACATAAAAATGTTCAAATGATTTTTAAAAACCTAAATAATAAATGTTTTAAAGAGGTGGTCCAGGCTTAGTTGTGTTTATAAGATACAAAGCAATGTGTGCTCATGCTTTACTTGTAGAAAATCACGTTATTTGTATACTCAGCTAACATGAAAACGACATATTTCCTAGTTCTTCCGAAAGCCCACCCTCAAGAGCCTCTGATTGGTCAGCTAACATAGTGTGCTGTGATTCGCGGACCGGCTCCACGTCACCAGGAAGCATCATGTCTAGTCACGCCTCTACTAGCACGCACTGAGCCTCGGATGTATAAATGCTGTCAGTCAATGTAGGCCGCAGTAGTTAGAGTAAGACAGAAAATGAAGAGGACAGAGCTGAACCTCATGCTTGCTCTCTAAAATAAAATCTGAAAAGTGTCTTTCATATATATTCGGGTTATAAGCATGTGTAAGTAATATGAAACGTTCACATATCTTTTCTGATTTGTTATATGAGATGTAGAATGCAGGGAAAGCGGCCGCATAGAGAGGCACTGCAGTGCTGGTAAAGATTGTGGCTGTTTACAGGGGTTTGACGGTTAAATATGAATTTGTAGCTTAACTGTGTTAATGGCGCCAAACAGCATTTCCCATAGTTTACAATCTTGTTATGTCCTTGCTACAACATACAGTCAATGCTAGTAACTGTGCATGTAATAGATCAATTTTAACAGATTAAAATACTTACAGGTTGTGGCTGACAATCCACAGCTTCGTCTATTATAGTTGGAGCTGCACCTTCTTTGAGGAGTTTGATGCCTAGTTCAGACTGCATGATTTTAGCCCCGATTTTGACTCGCCGACATGTTTTGAGAAATCGCTGACAAATGCCTGAAATCACAGGCAAATCGGTGCTCGTGCACGTGAGTGACAATCACACAGTATGAACTATCAAAGACGTGATCTGAGAGAGTCGCAGCGATGTCTGTGAGATATTTGGCGTGCTAAATATCTGGAGCTGTTGGCGATTCAAATCATGCTGCGTAAAATGAGTTTTGACTGAAAATAACATCGGGTGAGAAATTTAAAGCGATCAATTTCAGTTTATTTGGACCCAAGAAATGGGTCCAAATAACTAGTGAAGGTTTGACAGGAGCACCCGTGTCTGTTTGACGTTTCATAAATAAAGTTAATAAAGAAAGTTGAGGAGAAATTGCTAATTCCCTTCAAACCCAGGTGAGCAAATAAGTACATTTTCTACCCCATTAAAGGCTTCTTTCTCGTTATGTAGTCAATATAAAAAGATATACTGCATGTTTTTGGCTGTGAGATGTAGGACAAAATTGTCGGTGATTCTTCCTATTGTAAAGTCATGCAATGTGAAACCCCCTGTCGCTTATCCATCTTGCAGTGTAAACAAAACAGCAACAAAATGCTAGCCCAGGTAGTCATGCAGTGTGAAAACATCTGTGACACGACTACTTTAAGAAATCATGCAGTCTAACCTCGGCATTAGCTGAACCAAGCACTGAACTGGGAGAGATTGCGGGAGCTGTCCTTTGTCAAATGCTAGAGCTATATATTTTGTATAGTTCTCCAGAACATAATTAAAATTAAACATTAAGCACTTCTCTCTTTGTGTCATGTCCTTTGGAAGCCCAAATACAGAAACAGAGCAAGCTCAGTGGAAATAGCAGTGTTTGGACGGCATTTAAGCTTTCTCTGCTATAACATTACAGCACCTCTGGCCATGCCTCTTCGCTGCACTGGGTGTACGCACGTGGTGAATGTGTGTAACCTGAAGCGTTTGTGATCTCACTAACCTGGATGGAGTTTTTTTGTTGTCCCCAAACTACATTCGCTGTAAGCTTTGCAAAGTTAACTTTGTAAAAGTCAATGTCTCCCTTTGCATTAAACTTTGAGCGTATTACATTCAAAGATGTTGTTAATGTTTACACAGCTACATTACACACCAACTGAAGTTTAAAATATATCGTAGTGGACCCCCCCTTTAAATTGATTGACATTTTTTAAAATGTTTTAATTTAAGCCAAAATAAAACAAATAAGACTTTCTCCTGATGAAAAATAAAATATTATAGGAAATACTGTGAAAAATGCCTTGCTCAGTTAAACATCATTTGGGAAATATTTGAAAAAGAAAATTCACAGGAGGGAAAATAATTTTGACTTCAACTATATGTCATTTAGGGTGGTCAAGTGCACTGTATAGTGTAATTCACTCATTCGATCAGTCTTATCTTAACAGTCTTTTCCATCTGACTATCGACAAGTACATCTAAAATAACATTACAGGCATAACACAGGACACAGGAACTCTAATCGCATCCACCAGGTTAATTTCAAACAGCAGCCAAATTGATTTCTTCAGGTCTCTTTTTCCCCTCAAAGCTTGGCTTTCAGTTCACTTGACTACATCCCAGTAGGCTAGTGCTTTTGAACGCACATGAAGGGAGGAAATCCCCTAGCATGCAAAGACTCACACCATCTTGACCGTCTGCTTTCCATCTATCCAGAGCATAAGTCATTTTCAGATAAAGACTGCCAACAGTTTCAATTAGGAACCTTAACAGGACACTTCAGAAGATTTCACCTGCTTCCAATTTCACAGTTCATGCTGTTGTGTGTGCATCTGTCACAAAAGATACTTTGTAGGTCTTATTATGTGTGATCTAAGCTGTGATGAATGTGCTTTGCATCACAACACTGTGCTTCCTCACTTACTGTTCTGGGAGGGGGAAATGCAGGCAAAGTAATACATTGCATTCAATCTTTCTTTTTCTGTAATGAAAATAATATATAATGGCGTTTTATTAACATACCGATCACAAAGATGACCTTTGACTTCTTGGTCTCCATTGGAAAACCTGGTGTTTTTTTTTTTTGGGAACAAAACAAGTAAATATATATTTTATTCTGATATATTGTACAGCTTTGTCATGTCATGCAGTCAAAACAAAACACTTTAAATGAATGGTTACCAATAAGTAGGCCCACAAAGAATCTACACCACAAAAATATTAATACATTTCCACAAATATCTGAGCAATTTAATTACTTATGTAAATATTCATTCATTCATCATCCTTGAGCTTAGTCCCTGATTTATCAACGGTCGCCACAGCGGAATGAATCACTTATGTAAAATTGTTTAAATATATTGGTAACACTTTTGCAATAAGGTTCATTAGTTAATGGATTTACTAACATGAACTAATTTTGAACAACACGTGTACAGCATTTATTAATCATAATTGAACATTTACTAATGCATTATTAACATCTAAGTCCATGCTTGTTAACATTAGTTTATGCACCATGAGTTAACTAACAATGAACTACTGTATTTTCATTAACTAACGTTAACTGACATGAACAAATACAGTAGTAAATGTATTGTTCATTGTTTGTTCATGTTAGTAAATGCATTAATTAACATTAACTTATGAACCTTATTGTAAAGTGTGACCAATATATTTATGCCACTTTTGTATTAATTTCACTTCTATTATGGAATATATTTACATATTTGGATGATGTATGTACAATACAATTTGTCAACTAATATTGTCTGTCTTTTAGTGGATGTATTGAATGAAAGACCTGCTTTGTTTACAAAAAAAGTGGTTCTAATTAGATTTGCATTGTAAACCCAATTAACAGTTCGTTTAATTTGAATGAATTTGTTGTTTTCAGCTCCTATACCATCCAAATCATTTAACATAAATCAGATGATTTTTTATTAATTTTGTATTTATTTATTTATATATTTATTGACTTATTAATATGAGTTTTTTTCTTTTTTAAAAAAAAAAAAACAAAATTCTGCACAGAAACAGCAACAAAAAGTCAAAAAGGCAGAATTTATTTGGCCCAGCCCAAATTGTAAAATTCAAGATTTTTTTTTTAATAATTTTCTTGAAATTAAATCATTTTGTTTGTACCACAGCATACATTTTTCACTTTAATTTGCCCCACCAAATACTAAAACATTATATTTGAAGATTAATTTACACGTTTGGCAAAATGTAACTACTTTGAAACCACAGAATATCTTTATTAAAAGTACACCAAGCAATTTTTGAATGAATAAACAATGTTTATATTTGAAATCACCAAACCAGACAAAACTATAATTGAACAGGAATTTACCCATTTTTGACATATCCGCCATAGTTACTGATGATTGGCTGCAAGTGTGTTTTGGGACACTACAGTCAAGAGCATTTTTCAAATATTGCTTAGTGTAACATCATTTGAGTATATTGTCCTATTTTGATTGCAGCATTATTTAAAGGGAACAACACACTTTTTTGGGAAAAAGGCTAGTGCCCTAAAGTTAAACAGTAGAGTTTTACCATTTTTTAAGAGATTCAACCAATCTCCAGGTCTGGCAGGAGCACTTTTAGCTTAGCTTAGCTTAGCATAAATCATTGAATTGGATTAGACCATTAGCATCTAAATCTTTTTTTGGTAATTTTCCTATTTAAAGATTGACTCTTCTGTAGTTTCATTGTGTACTAAGGCTGACAGTAAATTAAAATTGAAGTGTTCCTTTAAGATTAATGCCACTTTACAGAGATAAAAAACTCCTCCATAAAAAAAACATAAGAAAAAAATAAACCCACACACAAATACAGTGCAAGAAGATACATTGAAAAAGACTGCACTCACTTTCTCCAATCGCCTCTGCATATTCAGCCACCTCTTCATCAGCCTGACACAGAGATACACATGAAAAGCTCTTTACTTCTATAAAGTTAACTGTTAAGTACAGGAAAACTGTAAATTATTTATTAAATATGCCTTCTGTGTTTCTCAGAATGATGTAAAATACATTAATTGAAGATTATATTTCAAACAAATAACAAATGAGAGAAAGGGGGGAAAAGTAAGTAACACATAAATAAGTTAAAAACTAGAAAGTACAAATAAGAAAAAGTATATTTTAAGAAATGTCACTGCCATGACAGCAATGACACTCAATCATCAATCAACCAACCAGTTTGTCAGCCAGCCAACCAACCAACCAAGCAACCAGTCAGTCAGTCAGTCAGCCAGCCAACCAAGCAACCAACCAACCAGCCAGCCAACCAACCAACCAACCAACCAACCAACCAACCAACCAACCAACCAACCAACCAACCAAGCAACCAACCAGTCAGTCAGTCAGTCAGTCAGTCAGTCAGTCAGTCAGTCAGTCAGTCAGTCAGTCAGTCAGTCAGCCAGCCAACCAAACAAACCAAACTTAATTTGAAAGATTTTAGAATTTTAAAAACATGGCAAAGTGGTGCACTTCTCTCATTAAAAGCAAAATCATTTCCAAATATATTTTTTACATAAACATTATTGCTTTGAAGACATTTCGTTTATAAAAGGTTATAACCAAACTAAAAATATGTATTGCTTTCTTTTTTATATAATTTTGTCTTTATAATTGCTCTTTGTAATCTGGGGTTTCAGTGTCACATTCAGAGCTTTTTCATTCTGAATACAAAGTTAAATCTATTTTATTTTGTTGTTTTTTTTTATTTCATATACTTGTTCCTTTTATTCTTGTTTATGTAAAGCACTTTGAACAACCATTATGTATGAAATGTGTTAAATAAATAAACTGGTCTTTCCTTAAATATTTTTTTATTCATTAATTTACCTTTGGTTTAATCCCTTACTTATCAGAGGTTGCCACAGTGGAATAAACCGCCAACTTATCCAGAATATTTCACGCAGCGGATGCCCTTCCAGCTGGAACCCAGGACCCACACAGAAATGCCAACTGGTCCAACCGGAACTCAAACCAGCGACCCGTAACAGTGCTAACCACTGAGCCACCATGCTACCCTGCCTTAAATATAACTTTGATAATAAAATCGATAATTTTAAAGATTGCAGCACTGTCATACATACGCTCAAACACTTTATTAGGTACACCTGTCCAACTGCTTGTTAAAACAAACGTCTAATCAGCCAATCACATGGCAGCAACTCACTGTCAAGATGATGTGCTGCAGAAAGGTGATTTAAGTGACTTTGAACGTGGCATGGTTGGTGGTGCCAAACAGGCTTGTCTGAGTATTTCAGAGACTGCTGATCTACTGGGGTATTATACACTCAACCAGAAAATGAATCAAAAAAGAGAAAATATCCAGTGAGCGGCAGTTCTGTGGGTGCAATTGCCTTGTTGATGCCAGAGGAGAATGGCTGGTTTGAGCTGATAGAAAGGCAATAGTTACTTTTTACAACAGAGGTATGCAGAAGAGCATCTCTGAACACACAACATGTCAAACCTTGAGACAGATGGACTACAGCAGCAGAAGACCACACCGGGTGCCACTCCATTCAGCTAAGAACAGTAAACTGAGACTACAATGCGCTAATCATCTCAGACTGATTTCTTGAACATGACAATGAGTTCACTGTACTCAAATGGTCTCCACAACCATCAGGTCTCAATCTAGTAGAGAACCTTTGGGATGTAGTGAATCGGCAGATTCGAATCATGGATGTGCAGCCGATAAATCTGTAGCAACTGCGTGATACTATCATGGACCAAAATCTCAGAGAAATTTTACCAGTACCTTGTGAAATCTATGTCATGAAGGATTAAGCCAGTTGCTGAAGTCAAAAAGCGATCCAACCTGGTATTAATAAGGTGTACCTAATAAAGTGGCATTTGAGTGTTGATTCCAATTATAAACTAAAGCATAGGAACTGGAATTCTGGTTAAAATGTACAGCTGGACAGATGTATTTGCACTGCCAAAAATATGGGGGAAAAATGTATGTCAAGAATTTTGAAAATTTCATTTTCATTTAGGAATTGGAGTCAGTTTGTAAAGTCCCTAAAGATTTCCACCCTTAATCAACATATCCCTTAGGTTTTTAGGGTAGAAATACGATGCTTCGTAAGAGTGGTTTTAATGAGTATCAGTGAGCTAATTAAAACAAAAGCTGTGAGGTTACTTCTGTTAGAACAAAAACACACTGCAGAAAACTGGGAACTTCACAGTTTGCACCATGATTAGTGTGATTAAAAGAGTTCTGGACTGTTTAACAGAACAAAAAACAAAACCTCAGGCGGTAACTTGTCACTTTCTGCAGCATGCACAAAGATGAAAATGTGTATATGTGTGAGTGTGGGAGGAGAGCAGGGTGCTACTGATGAGTGTGTTTGTGATGTAGGCAGGCCAGACGGTCCACTGACTCACAGAGAGAGAAACCATACACATTCAAGCCTGCAAATTAGCTCAATCCTGGACTGTAGAGACACAAGATCTGCGCCACAGACAATGAGGAGAGCGTGTCCATTCTAATATTACCATTAGTGCCGGATCAATATGTGGCTGATTCGTGCATTACTATAGTTGGATCCCCATCATAAATAATAAGACATCTATGGACTCCCTAAATATCACATAAAAAAAGGAAAAAAAGAGGTCATGTCAGTTTCCTTTCAAGCCCAATTGTTAGCACTAGGGATGGGAAGATTAACCGATATGTATCGATACGCGGTCATGCGCGTGCACGATGCGAGTGCATCGGTAGAGCAGCAGAGGATGAATGAAATTTTGGAAGCAAATCGAGATGCATCGGTTTTTGCGAGATGCATCGGTTTTTCCAAGATACAACTCATATTTTTAATATAGAATGTATTTTTTATTTATTAACAAGTGTTGTCAACCTGTTTTTGGCGCATAATTTAATCGACCTACATAAAGTATGCATTAGCAAAAAAAAAAAAGAAAAAAAAAAGTATGCATTAGCAACGGACTTGCGGATGTGTACACTTTATACACTACAACTCAGTGTATCAGGTGTGCGGATGAAGCTAGTAGTGCGCCCTCAGAAAGCGCGGGAAGCAAAACTTACATTTTATTTCTTACTAAGTTTTTTTTTTTTATTATTAGAATATGCAAAAATCATACAAATACAAGAAAAAAAATCAACAAATAACAAATACAAAGCAACGAAACAAAAACAAAACAACAACAACAACAATATAGTCATGTACTGGTATGTGGTTGAGTGTGTGCGTGTGAGTGTGTGTATGCATGTAAAGGTAACTTGGTGGACAGGTCAGAGTACATACATAAGGGACAATAACAGTCAATAAATGAAGCAAGTGTCACAGATATAGATAAAACATATTGAAAGAAACCAGTCAGGGGTAGGGAGTAACAACAATGCTTATTAATGTATGATAGTAAAAATGAGAGTAAAAAAAAGAAAGGACACAGTAATAAATGACAACAATAATAATAAATAACAAGTGCTACACCAACTACTACTACAGAAAGTTACTTATATTACAACTACTACTGCTTCTACTACAGCCACAACCACGACTACTACTACTACAATGTCTACTAATACTGATACTACTACCACTACTGATACTACTATAGCGTTTGCAAAAACTAATACAACAACGTCTACTGCTACTACTATTTCTCACTGAGTTTTAAATCTAAAGTAAAAGGATGGATGACTTGACAGGACAGATGTAATTTGCAAAATGTGCCGCGCATCTGTAAAATACACGGGCAGTACGACTAATCTGATATCTCACTTGAAGCGGCGCCTCGGTGTTGTTGTGGAAGCATCTTCCAGTGTTCCTGCATCCCCGGCTTCCTGCTCTGCTTCAACTGTAGCTACCAGCTCCAATAATGGTGAGAAAAGCATTGAAAGTTTTCTCCATGCGCAACAGTTCTGCTGGCTCTACGCCAATAACGGATGTTATTGCATTGTTCATCTGCAAAGATATTCAGCCTAGTGTCACGGAGAACGAAGGTTTTAAACACCTCCTGTTAATTTGTATTTATTTATATTTTTATTAGCCTGTTGTTTACAGTGACAGTGATGTTTCAAAGCAGCATAACACTGCTAGTTCACGACCTAAATCACAATTCTTGTTGTGCAATGGTAAACCTTTATGTTGAAAGAGTGCAAATATATACATTTATAATATATATTGCACTTATACATTCTGTTTATCTTGAAAATACTTAAATAATATGTGCTATAGGTTCTAAAATGGCCCTCTACTGTAAACTGACACTCTGGCTCTGAGAGAAAAGCCAGTTTGTAAAAAAAGTCTTGGTTTTACTTGGTTAATAAATAATCAAACTCATTCAATGGCACAGCATCCTTTCTTACATCATCTCATAAACTTGATCTAATAAGTTAGTGCTGAATTATCGCATTGTATCGTGATATGGGTGTAAATCGTATCGTGTTGCATCGCAATGTCACAAATGTATCGCTAATATATCGGATCGTATTCTTTGTATCGAGATGCGTATCGGATCGGCATTATAGCTTAGATGCCCAACCCTAGTTAGCACATATTCCAGATACATCACAAATTGAAGCCTGGCGTTTGTTGCTCATTAATGACTTTCAATAGTCATGTCAAAGCAGTTAGTAACTCAGCATACTATCATCTCAAAAACATTGCAAGAATCAAATGCTTTGTTTCCAGTGAAAAACTTCATGCTTTAATCAGCAGCAGGGTGGATTACTGTAACCACCTCCTCACGGGCCTTTCTAAAAAGACAGACAGTTGCAGCTCATCCTGAACGCTGCGTCCAGGGTTCTGATCAGAACCAGAGCACATCACACCTGTCCTCAGGTCTTTACACCTGCTCCCAGTTACATTCAGAATAGATTTTAAAGTATTATTACTTGTTTATAAATCACTAAATGCCATAGGACCTCAATAAATTACAGCTATGCTCACTGAATACAAACAGATCACTCAGATCTTTAAAATCATATAAACTAGAAATTCCAAGAGTTCAGTCAAAGCAAGGTGAATCGGCTTTCAGCAACTTCGCCTCTCACTGCAGGAATCAGCTTCCAGAAATGATCAGATGTGCTCCAACATTAGGCACATTCAAATCAAGACTGAAAACACATTTGTTTAGCTGCGCCATTACCGAATGAGCACTGTGCTACGTCCAACAGATCACACTATTATGTTTTTCTCTTCTTTTTCATTCTTTTATCACCTGTTTTAACACATTTTGTTTTCTGTTTTATTAATAATTTTTAATATTTGTTTTTATTTTCCTCATAATTGTTTCTTTTATTTCTGTTTATGTAAAGCACTTTGAATTGCCACGGTGTATGAAATGTGCAATATAAATAAACTTTCCTTGCTTTGCCTTATTAAGGCTGATTTTGGCTGCTGTCGAACCGCTTTCACTACTATGTTGTTATAATGACAGAACAAGGGATGAAGGCCATTGGCTGTAAGGATATTTCTTGCAAACACTTCACTGCTGCTGTTATTATCAAATCAGACTGAATTATTTGATATTAAAACTTGTTTTGAGAGATTGTTACATCGTTTCATTAGAAAATGAACTATATTGCTTGAAGCATGAATCTAGTGTTTAGCCAGCAGCTAGCTCGCTGCAACTCTCACATGCTCGCCCATTGAGGCTAAGCAGGGCTGCAGACAGTCAGTACCTGGATGGGAGACCACATGGGAAAGCTAGGTTGCTGCCAGAAGTGGCGTTAGTGAGGCCAGCAGGGGCGCTCCCTGTGCTCAACCTGTGGTCTGTGTGGGTCCTAATGCCCCAGTATATTGATGGGAGACTCTATGCTGATCAATGTCTTTCAGATGAGATGTTGGAACAGAGGTCCTGACTCTCTGTGATCGTTAAAAGTCCTTCGAAAAAGAGTAGGAGTTTAATCCTGGCATACTGGCCAAATTTGCCCACTGGCCTCTATACATCATCGCCTCCTAACCATCCCCATATCATAACTGACTTCATCACTCTGTCTCCTCTCCACCAATCAGCTGGTGTGTGGTCCAGCTCAATATGGCTGCCATTGTGTCATCCAGGTGGTTGCTGCACACTGGTGGTGGTTGAGGAGATCCCCCCAACAAATGCGTAAGCACTTTGAGTGCCCAGAAAAGCGCTATATAAATGTAAGGAATTACTATAATTATTTAGCATTGTTCATGCTTTAAACAAGAAATGTAACACTGAGATAAATGGTTTACTTTGGGTGTAGGGTAGAATGGAGGGATGCAGTGTCACGCTCAGAGTAAAGGAAAGGAGCTCAAGTGCAACAACATTAGATGGGTTTATTAATTATAAAATAAAACAAAAAGCAACAAAAACGACCCAGAGGGGAAAAACAATAACAAAAGACAACAAACTAGACTGGGCTGGCAGGGAAGACCAAGACTGTACACAACAGGACAAGTCAATACATGAGGACGAACTGACACAGGACATCAGACAAGAGGAAGCTATAAACAAAAGCAAATTGACAAACAGACAGGTGAACAGGATAAACTAATAATAGGATAACAAAGAAGGTGGGACTAGACAATAGACTGGAGAGCACATGACACAAAGAGACAACACAAGAGGTACTTTTGTCTTAAAGCGGTGCATGCCGGTTAGAAATTTTAGTTGTCACATGTTTGCATTAAAGTATGCGACAGCGCTCTGAGATCAGATGATTGATTTAGCCGGTGCAGCTAAGAGCGACTGCAGGAGTTGCAATGACGACACAGATATTCCATGATTGGCAGTTCACAGCATGACAACAACCACGTGTGTTTCGGGTTAATTATTGGACAACTTCTGTCTCATATATATATATATATATATATATATATATATATATATATATATATATATATATATATATATATATATATATATATATATAGTTGAAGTCAGAATTATTAGCCCCCCTAAATTATTAGACCGCTTGTTTATTTTTTCCCCAATTTCTGTTTAATGGAGGAAAGATTGTTTCAACACATTTCTAAATCTAATAATTATAATAACTCATTTCTAATAACTTCTATACATCTAACACTTTATAACATCTAATCTAACACTTCTATACAGCTTAAAGTGACATTTAAAGGCTTAACTAGGTTAATAAAGTTAACTAGGCAGGTTAGGGCAAATAGGCAAGTTATTGTATAACAGTGGTTTGTTCTGTAGATTATCAAGAAAAAATATAGCTTAAAGGGGCTAATAATTTTGTCCTTAAATTGGTTAATAAATCATTCAAAACTGCTTTTGTTCTAGCCAAAATAAAACAAATAAGACTTTCTCCAGAAGAAAAAATACTATCAGACATACTGTGAAAATGTCCTTGCTCTGTTAAACATCATTTGGAAAATATTAAAAAAAGAAGAAAAAAAAATCGAAGGGGGCTAATAATTCTGACTTCAACTGTATGTATATATATATATATATATATATATATATATATATATATATATATATATATATATATATATATATATATATATATATATATACATATATATATATACATACATATATATATATATATACATATATATATATATACATACATATATATATATATATATATATATATATATATATATATATATATATATATATATATATATATATATATATATATATATACATACATATATACATACATACATATATATATATATATATATATATATATATATATATATATATATATATATATATATATATATATATATATATATATAAAGCAAGTTTTTGAATAAGCCTTGTGTTATTTATTGGAAAGTTTTATATCCATTAATGTAAACCCAGCATTAACATACATGTACCATTCAACATCTAGAAGCCTAAAGAGTGATGCTTAAACTCCTAGAATTTGTGCTCATGGCTTTATGTTTAATAGGCCTATTCATTGATATTTATTTCCTTTTCATGTTCCATCTCATTTCCCTCTTATTTCTCTCATTATTCTTTTGTTATAAACTACTTAAATTAAAAAAAAAAATCATTCATTTATTGTTGAAAATGAACTATAGTTTGAGGAGGCTAATCTGTTTTATTTGTACTGTAACTCTTTTGTTATTGTTGCAATAAATAGATAACTGATCATGCTATGTGATCAGTCATCATGACTGCAGTAAACTATGAGCCCCAAAGTGTCCAACCTGACGGCTCTATTTTCAACTCCGCACCCGCCTGCGCTCGGCTAATGTTGATTGCCGGCAGCAGCCGTGGTTCATGTTGAACGCACCCAAGCCAACAGGACTAGAACATGCAGCCAATAGGAGCGTTTGACTTGAACCACAGCTGCAGCCGGTAATCAACGAGATTAGACCAGCGCAGGCGGTGATGGAGTTGAAAACGGACACTTCGGCCAAGCATGTTACGTCAAGCCAGAATCTAGAATCCAGTCACTCTTCAGACGCTGCACCAGATGAGTCTGCCATCTAATGTCGGAGTGCCGTTGCAAAACTTTGATGCCACATTTGACAGTCATGTGATGTCAGCGCAGCGTCAAGCCAGATAAAATTTCTAACCGGCATGCATCACTTTAGGACAGATTTCGATTCAGGGGCGGACTGGCCATCGGGCAATTCTGGCAAATGCCAGAAGGGCCGGACCATTTTTTAAATGTAGCCCTGTATGCTATTTTTTTTCCTTTTCTTATTCTAATTTTTTTTCTTTTCTTATTCTTTTATATATATATATATATGTATGTATTGTTTTTACATGCAGGCAGCTTTCATCTCTTGCAAGATGTGAATATTATGATGATGATGATGATGATAGTAATAATAATAATAAATATTAACCATTGGCCCAATCGGCAATGGCCGGCTGGTTTCGAGATGGGCCGACCCAATCAGAGGTTACGCGGACATAATCAAAATCTAAAAGAATGTCAAACCGTAAGTGCAACACAAACACATGTGCTATGGGTGAATTGGGTATCCGCTGCGTAAAACATATGCTGGATAAATTGGCGGTTCATTCTGCTGTGGTGATCCCAGATTAATAAAGCGATTAAGCCGAAAAGAAAATGAATGAATGAAATGATTGGATGTATAAATTTGTCATAAATGGGTTGTTTTGTTCCAGTCACATACATTAAATGTTTAAATATCTATTACATATGGTACTGCTTATATTATTTTACCATTTGTACACCAATATATGTAGTGAATGTGCGCGTCCGTGGATGGGGCTGTGTTGGTGTGGTAATGTGGGCTGGTGTGACTACAGTGCCAGGGCTGATTTTTAGTCCCAGTCCGGCCCTGTTTCGATCGGTCTGTGCAGTGCTGCATAAAGATGAACCTATTGAGAGAGCTTAATTTGTAAATTACATAGATTTGCTTTCTTAGCATTTTCTTTGGTATTTACCAACATCTGATGAAAATCTCAAGTCATCAGCACCTTTAGAAATATGTTTTCTGAGAAAAATGGCTTTAAAGCGTTGTTTCTCTCAAATTGTGGAGGATGAATTCACATGAAAGTGTGTCTCTCATTAATTATCTATGCAGACCGAAGGTCGGTTTGATGTACTGTAGACATTTGCCATGTGTATGTGTGTGTGCGTATGTATGTGCGTGTGTGTGAAGGAGCCGTGGGCGCAGCAGGAAGTGCTGGATGCATGATTTCAGCTGACAACACCGCCTGATAAAACAGCACAGACTTCTGGATGAGACACTCGTCCTCGTCTGCTGCATCTCATCTACATGGTATTCGTTAGACGCTGGTAACCATATTATAGCTTTGAACAGAAGTAAACTACAGTGATGGCACAATGATGATAACAATTAGCTTATGCTGTAAATAAAATATCCTATTAAATATGTTAATGCATTTTTATGGCACTCAGAGGCTTGACAAGGCTTGTGCAGGTAAAAACAAAATTAAATATTGTGATACAGTAAAAATCTAAACGTATACAACGCCCATTCAAATAAAATCACACACTTCTAATGTGTTTAGCTTTGATTACCGCAACATTGATTTTTTACCAGAGTTTTGTAAGGATCCAAAATATCAGACCCTGAGAACTGTTATGGAATTTCATGAGACAAGATGCAATGTTCCAATGCATTTTCTAATCTGAGAAGTGATGAAGAAACCAACTGTTCCACTGTTCTATTCAAATCACTGTTGACAATGTAAACTTAAATTGGAGTCAGATTGAATTCGGAGCTAAAAAAACTAATAAAAATAAATTCTAATAAATAATAAAATTCTTTTCAGAAGCACTAGAAAAGGCTTACATGCATTAAACCTTCAACCATGCTGTTAGTTTCGTCATTGGGCTATTACAGGGTTTTTCAAATTCTAAGACAGTGGGCCTCACTTTTGACACAACTTATCCTTTGGCGCCCCCCTCCTCCCAAACACGCACGCACACACACACACACACACACGCGCACACGCACACACACACATTTATATATATATATATATATATATATATATATATATATATATATATATATATATATATATATATATATATATATATATATATATATATATATATATATATATATATACACACAGTACATATAAAGACAAAGACAGATGTCAGACTGTTAACTCACTTTTATCATGAAAGTGCAATTATTTACAGAGTAATAACAAGTATTTTAATATAACGTTTTTAAAACTAGGATGATGGTTCAATATGAATAGAACAGATCCAAGATCTGTTCATCCCAGTCAAAACAGTCGAAGTTTAGTGGGTCTCATGCTGTCATTAGCCAAAATATTTTGACAAACCACACATAAAGGTCGTGGTTCATCAGCTGGTCCTGTCCACGTAAATCCTAAACTCAAATACTGATCATCATATCGTCGTCTTTTGGGTTTAAGCCCTGAACTTGAAGGCTTTTGTGGCGAGGGGGCGTGGCCGAGAGCCGTGGGAACGGAGTGAGGCCACCGCGTAAGTGGATACACCTGCGGTGCGCACCTGCCTCGGATCCCACGGAAGGAGCTCTGGATCATAAAAGGAGGAACGAAGGCAGAGGAAGCCGAGAGAGCACCGGGCCCGGACAAATTTTACTTTTGCTTTCAGTTTGACGGCAGTCTCCGTGAGGAGCTGCCGTCCGTTTGTTTTGGTTTATTAATAAATCATTTTAAAACTGCGTTGGTTCTCCGCCTCCTTCTTACCGGCGGCCAAAGGGCCGTGAACTTCATTACAGCTTTGAATCGGGGGGGGGTGGGGGTCTCAGAAACCGACCCATTGTATTAGCAGGCATATACCTGTATTGGCGGGCTTGCCAAACAGAAGCGAATTCACAGCTATGGCCTTCTGGGTAAAAAAGGTTTTCTTATATTTGACGTATTATTATTATTTTTTTGCTTTGTTTAATTAAAACGTTTAAATATAATAAAAAATACATATAATAATTAAACTTAATAATTATATTTTTATTATATTATATTTTTTCCCGCGCCTCCCCTGACATGCTCTGGCGCCCCCCAGGGGAGGCGCGCCTCACACTTTGAAAACCCCTGGGCTAATAGATGGACTCCTACAGTTTCATTGATTCTTTCACCAAGATCTTGTATTGATGATGGAAGAATCAGACAGCTTGCGTACAGTCTTTTACAGAATATCCTAAAGATTCTCAATAGGGTTAAGATATGGACTCTGTGTTGGCCAATCTATGTGTAAACACGATGGTCTCTGCAAAAGTCTTTCAAAATTTGAGCCCGATGAATCATGGCATTCTGATCTTGGAATATGCCCCTGCCATCAGAGAAGAAAAAAAGCAATCCATGGATGGAGTAAATATACATTTTACTGTAAATACATATACATTGAGATAAATGGTGCTGTAAATGTAAATACGGTATTTTTGCTGTAATTGATTTACAGTAAATTACTGTAAAAATGAATGTTATCACTCGATTGAATGGGGATTCTCAGTGGTTCTCAGCTGATTGATATGGGCCTATCGGGTCCTACTGATAGACTCAGAAGGCTGTTATCATCCATCCACAATGGTAATCAACTATACTAATAGAGAAGACCCAGATCTAGATCCAGATTCAGATCCAGATCTCTTTTCACATCACTGTGATGGTTGGGATCAGGGTTGGAGTAGAAGTAGACGTTAATAAAATACAATTAATGGGAAATTTAATAAATAATTTAAATAATTCCCGCTACTTCCAGCCACAGTCATATGTGATCTATAGCTGATTAACTATGTGAATAAATGGTAAAAGCCTTCTGAGCCTACCAGTAGGCACAGAAGGCCCCTATTAGCCCATACCTATCAGCTGATAACCACTGATAACGCCTATTCAATGAAGTGATAACATTTAAATCAGCTGAAGTGAACTGCTTCCAGTAAGTTACAGTAGATTCTACAGGAAAGTAGTGCTACTATGCAACGATACAGGAAAACTGCTGTAAAACGCACCTTATTTGTTTAAAGTGTCTGCAAACCAGATGCTATTGCACTTTTAGTCATATAGCATTACTTGTTAGGGCTGGGTTGTTAAAAGCAGGAAGGGACAGAAGAGACTCATGCGCAATTTGTTCTATACAAGGCTTTTCTGCACTGTAGATGGGTGTCTTAATCCGAGTGGCTGGCAAACAGTCACAGCACAGAACCAAAGCCAGTGTGCCTGGTGCCAAGAACCCACTGTACATGATGCACACTGAGTGGAGGACTGCTCTGAGATCTGTTCTCTTCTACAAAAGTGTTTTTCTCTGTGTGATGCTGACGGCACGGAGATTTTGCTGTCAGCTGATGGACGCAGACGAAAGGGTCATGGTGGGAACGTGGGCTTAATGACTGCTTTTTGTCTCATGCAGACATGATTTGAACCAAAAATAATGAAGGAAGCATGACAGCCTCTCCATGGAAATGCAAAAGAGACTCAGAAATTCAATCTGACAGACATCCAGCAACAGGGAGAGTCTAATTGGTTGGCCGCTTTCATGTAACCCTGCCATAGCTGTTGGTAGGGAACACTTTTGAATAGAAGATAATACACATCTGTTGTGTGTTTGTGTGTGTGAGAGAGAGATTCTGTGCGCAGGGGAAGGGGAAAAACAAGCAAGGAGAATAATATGCACCCAGAATAAGAGCAAAAGCATTCCACATTGTGAAAAAAACATCAGAAAATTAGCAGTTTTCCATATTTTCGTGATACATGTTTTTATTTCTCATTGTTTAATTATGCTTTTGAATTGCATTATGGTACCTTGATCTTTTTCCAGCAACTTTTAACCTTGATAAGTTGGAAAACGTGACTTTTATTAACATTTTGAATAGTTTAAAGTAGGGGTCTCAAACTCAATTTACCTGGGGGCCACTGGAAGCAGAGTCTGGGTGAGGCTGGGCCGCATCAGGTTTTCCACAAAAAAATTATTATATTATGAATTTTTTTTTTAAGCACACACAAATAAATAAAAAAACAAATAAAAAATGAGAAAATAAGTCATCTTTTACATCATATAGAAATATATGTAATTTTTATTGTGTGAGGCAATGCAAATACAATGCAGGTAAAGCGATGCAAATGGCCCTCTAATAAAGGTGCGACTCTATAATTGGCCCAGGTTACCAGGGATTCTTATTCCCCATGGACAGATGTCGATGTGTGACGGCAGACGACTACATTAGCCTGCATTCTTTTATCCTGCCGCATCACATCACTTTTCACATCACTTTGACTTCTTTTCACTGCGTGAAACAATAACCACCAACCAATGAGAGTGATTGTAAATGCAAGAAAGATGAAGAAAGGTTCAAAAATAGTGCTCAGGACCAATCGTTAAATGCAGGGGCGAATCAGACATTTTAAAAGTAAGGGGGACAGCTGAATGAGATCCAAAAGTTTACATTCATACATTTATTAATCACCTGTTTTTAAATGGTCTGGCTCTAAAAGTGAGGGGGACATATCCTCCTCCACCTTCCTCCTGCTTGCTACACCCCTGGTTAAATGGGGACGTAGTGGCACAGTAGGTAGTGCTATCGCCTCACAGCAAGAAGGTTGCTGGTTTGAGCCTCGGCTGGGTCAGTTGGCGTTTCTGTGTGGAGTTTGCATGTTCTCCCTGCGTTCGCGTGGGTTTCCTCCGGGTGCTCTGGTTTCCCCCATAGTCCAAAAACATGTGTTACTGGTGAATTGGGTAGGCTAGAATTGTCCATAGTGTATGAGTGTGAATAGGTGTGTGTGGATTTTTCCCAGAGATGGGTTGTGGCTGGAAGGGCATCCGCTGCGTTAAAACGTGCTGGATAAGTTGCCGGTTTATTCCGCTGTGGCGACCCTGGATTAATAATGGGACTAAGCTAAAAATAAAATGAATGAATGAATGATTATATTATTTTAAACTACTAAAATGTCAATAAAAGTCACCTTGTTAAACTGTAGAGTTGAATTTTTAACATTAAAAGTTGACAGAGCAGAGATCAACATCCTATAATGCAGTTCAGAACCGAAAATAAATGGACAACACTTGTGAATTACAAAATACAGAAACTGTTAACTAACAGATCTTTTTTTTAAGTGCAGACAATCCGTAACAAGGAGCACTAAAGGCCAAGGTATAGTTCAAATGAAATTGAAGAATGAAATGAAATTGTTATTTTGAAAACCAAAATCCATGTTAGCATTTCTTTAGAAAATTCCAAAAAAGAGTCTTGATAATTTCCCTATTTACAGCTTGAGCCTTCTGTGGTTACATAATAATTCTGTGGTGTAATAACCAACTCAGGTTCATTCTGATTATGTACTTCTATATACATTTCTGAGGAGCTACTTTTTTTCTTTGCAGTTTCTTTCTTTTGCGAATCCACCAGAGGCTGCTGTGTATGCTTTTTGAGATCTCAAATTTCTTTTGCGTGTGCCATTTATGCCTGCTGTTCTCGCATAAATCCACCAGAGGCAGCTGTCGACTGACTGACTCATCGACTGACCCACCCTCAAACCTCTCCTAAACCCAACAGATAGTGTTTTTAAAAGCACTGATTGACCCGCACACCCACTTCCCTAAACCCAACACACAGTGTTTCCAAAAGCAATCCAATAAAAGAAAAGCCCTTGCGGCAGCCTGATTTTTACCACGTTTTCAGATTTTACCACTCTCTCTTGGTTATTCACTTGTGTATTTTATTATTTTTGCTTTTGTTTTTGTTTAACCTGCTTTCTAGAACTTTTCTTTGCCAGACTCAAACCCTATCATCACGGTTAACTACCCTGTGCTTCTCAAATCCTTTGGCGTACATGGCAAGCAACTGGACAAACTTATAACAATGGAGAAGCCGTCCATACAGAGGTAAGTGGTCAGCTGGTAAGTGGGAAAAGGAATGGCATCACAGCGCCCGGTAGCGTTTATTTTAAAGATGAAATGCAGCCATGTGTACTTCTGGCTATATAATTCGCGCTCTCCAGAAATGTATATAGGGTTACGTTTTCAGAATGAGCCTATGTTGCAACAACACTGAAAGAAAATGACAATTTACTAAGGCATTATTGTAAGGAATTACACTCTTATTCTAGTCAAGAAATTAAAAAATAAATACCGAAATGAGTGTTTTTAGTTTTAGTTATTTAAAAAAAAGTCTATGCATTCGATCACACAAGATCTTAGAGTATGCATATATATAGCTCCATATTTAATAAAGCAATACTTAAATGAATCCCCCTTCAAGCTTTCTCAAAGGAAGTATTTGAGTGTGGATTATATACTGTACAGCACATTATTCTTGACCTTGAGGAAAAAAATAGAAGGTTTCAAACAATTCCTTTCCACAATATGCTATAGAGCACTCTCATTATATCGGTCACACACACACATGCGCACACACAATGACTAAGAAACTTTGATTACATTTCCATATTAAAGGTCAGCGAAAATGCACCTGTAATTAAAGCATTAATTAGTTTGTGTTATCAAAATACCCCGCAAACATACTGGGCATTTTTCTTTAAAAGATGATCCCAAAAATAGCATGTTAATGGAATTCAAGGACAAAAAGCTTCATCCAGACTGAAGCTTATGCAGGAGACTCATAATGACTGCCCGCTAATGCAGGACCTCCACTCAGAAAGCATTTTCATTACATACACCATATTCAGTCTGCCCAGTCTCATCTGAGTCCAATTGGAGATTCCAATAACTTGGTAATGAATTAAAGAGATGAGACAGATGGGACATTTCCTGACATGCTAATGATGCTTTAAATGCTATTATTCCATTGTCTGTTGAATCTCTAGACTCTTATTGGCTGGAAGGAGTGCAATTAAACTGTTAAAAGCACAGGTAGTTCCAGTCAGTTTTAATCACAGTTCAATATAAATGCGCTTCCTTCAAATATTAGTAGTAACTCGGTGACAGTTGATGGAGCCTTCATTCATCTGTGTGATCTCGAAGACACTGATGTACAGTATGCTTCAACCACTGATCTATATCAAAGTCCCTTTAAGACAAGTCATTTCACTCGACGACCGTCTTTGACATGCCTCTTGGGCAGTATGTTCAGGCATCAAATTCTCCAAAACTGCTTGGCTAGCTTATGATTGAGTTTCATATTAGGAATCATCAATAGAATTAAACAACAATTGTCTCTTTAGTGTTATTTCTAAATGTCCAAATCACACAAAATCTGTAGAACATCTGGTCTGAGGCTCTACCCTGAAGTATCCTCAGTCTATAGAGATGATTGGCTCCTGTATTAGAAAGCGGGCTTTATTTGCCATATTGACGTTACCAGGGCTGGAGTGGGACTCATTTTCAGCACTGGAGTTTCAAGCCAGACCAGCCCACCTCAGTTCACGACTGATTCCAATTCTAATGGCACTATCACGTTTTTTTTTTTCGAGAAATTCAAATGTTCAATAGCCCTTATATGCCTTAACAAAAAAAAGCGTCTACGTCCTTACCACTAGACCACAATGGCTCTGTTATAATGAGAGTAAAAAATAACTAATGGCTTGCGACCCTTAAGACACAGCACTACTTTCTTTTGATGGCTCAATCTTTTTCTCCCATTTTTAGATTTCTGATCAAGTTATGTCAGATTTATTAATGTAGTGAATCATTTGATTTTCATTGAGCAGGTGTATTATTCATTTTATTTGAATTCTTATTTTCACTAAGGTGCCGCTGTTAGGGGTCGATAGTTACATTACATCATCATCATTAACGTTAGTTAACCTGCAGGCTGCATTTTTCTCACGGGGCTGCGAGAAAATAAATAAAAAGAGCGGCGCTGCGGCAAAATAATGAATAAAAAGAGTGAAGCTATGGTCAAATAAATAAATAGAAAAAAAAGTGTGACTGCTGAGAGTGCAAGCAGCTAGGGACACCGGCCCTCTCGGCCAAAAAACAGACCGGCCCAACGGAAATTCTCCCGGTCCTCCCGATTAGCCAATCCGGGCCTGGACGTTACACTTTTCCCCCACTCATAATTAAACAAGTGACACTGTATTCTATGGTCTTTGGCTGTGTTTGAAACTGCCTACTTCCATACTATATACTGTAGTCTGTTAAAATCAGTGTGAGCTAAGTAGTATGTCAGAATTCATAGAATTCAAAAATCATTATGTGAGAAGTACCCGGATGATCTACTACTTCCGGCGTGATTCTGAAGTGCGCATTTGATGCACACTGGAATATCCTATGACACCCCGAGAGAGAATTCATGAATGGGAGTGGGGCGACGCAACTGACGTGGGTAGGTCACGTGACCATGAAAAAATGGTGGATGAAGTACGTCCGAATTCCATTCATGCTGCTCACATTCATACTGTATAGAACGTACTTTTCTAATGGCCGAGTAGTACGTTTACATTCAAATGCAGTACCTACTGAGTAGTAAGCTGTTTTGTACGCAGCCATAGTCGAAATAGAGAACTGGATTGCTCATGACGTCATAAAAAGTGGAGCCACTATGCCGCCATATTGGCAAGCCCTAATATGCTCAGGCGTTCTATGGATGAGAAAACATTGCCTAACAACACACTCGCTTAGATTTGAAAGCTCAAGGTTTACTGTTCTGTCTACACAAATGTAAGAGAGCTCTCAAATAAGAGAACTCCTCAAGATTGGACGTGTTGTGCATTCAGACATGCTCTTCTGCATACCTCAATTGTAACGAGTGGTTATTTGAGTTACTAGTGCTTTTCTATCAGCTGAAACCAGTCTGGCCATTCTCCTCTGACCCCTGGCATCAACAAGTCAATTGCGCCCACAGAACTGCCGCTCACTGGATAGTTTCTCTTTTTCATCTCTCTGTAAACTCTATAGATGGTTTTGCGTGAAAATCCCAGTAGATCAGCAGTTTCGGAAATACTTAGACCAGCCCATTTGGCACCAACAACCATGTTCAAAGTCACTTTAATCACATTTCTTCCTCATTCTGATGCTCGGTTTGAACTTTAGCAGATGGTTTTGACAATGTCTATATGGCTAAATAAAGTGGCCGGTGAGTGCGTGTATATATATATATATATATATATATATATATATATATATATATATATATATATATATATATATATATACAGTTGAGATAAGAATTATTAGCCTTATTTTTTACCCAATTTCTGTTAAACAGAGAGCAGATTTCTTTTCAAAACTTTTCTGAACATAATAGTTTTAATAACTCATTTTTAATAACTGATATATCTATCTTTGCCATGATGACAGTAAATAATATTTGACTAGATATTTTCAAGATACTTCTATACAGCTTAAAGTGACATTTAAAGATTTAACTAGGTTGATTAGGTTAACTAGTTAGATTAGGGTAATTAAGCAAGTTACTGTATAACAGTGGTTTGTTCTGTAGACTATCGTACAAAATAGCTCAAAGGGGCTAATAAGTAAAAGTAAGCTAATAATTCTGAATTCAGTTGCATATACATATATATACAGTTAAAGTCAGAATTATTAGCCCCCTTTTGATTTATAAGAAGAAAGTCTTATTTGTTTTATTTCGGCTAGAATAAAAGCAGTTTTTAATTGTTTAAAAATCAATTTTGGGACAAAATTATTAGCCCCTTTAAGCTTTTTTTTTTTTTCCGATCATCTACAGAACAAACCATCGCTATACAATAACTTGCCTAATTACCCTAACCTGCCTAGTTCACTTTATTAACCTAGTTAAGCCTTTAAATGTCACTTTAAGCTGTACAGAAGTGTCTTTAAAAATATCAAGTAAAATATTATTTACTGTCATCATGGCAAAGATAAAATTATGCAGTTATTAGAAATAGGTTTCTAAAACTATTATGCTTAGAAATGTGCTGAAACAATCTTCCCACCATTTAACAGAAATTGGGGAAAAAAATAAACAGGGGCGCTAATAAGTCAGGGGGGCTAATAATTCTGACTATATATATATATATATATATATATATATATATTTATATATATATATATATATATATATATATATATATATATATATATATATATATATATATATATATATATTTATATATGCAATGGAATTAAAGTTACAAGTTACAAAGCAAACCACAATTTAACCCACATAGGCTGCCATAGACTGAGGTCTGTAAACAAAAAAAACAAAACAAAAAAATGGTAGCACTTTATTTTCATGGTCCAATTAAGTATTAGTAGACGGTCTGCTTAATATCTATTGATATTCTCATTCAACAGACATTTAACTGACTATAAGAAACTTTGCAAGTACATGTCAACATACACTAACCCCAACCTAACAGTCTATTTACTGTATAATCTAATGAGAATTTGTTGGCATGTAGATGCAATGTGACAAACTCAACAAACGGACCATCAAAATAAAGTGTGACCAATTAAACAGAAATGCACTTATAATCTTTGTTTTGAAATGTTAAATTTCAGTAATTTGGTAAGTTCTGACAAACTGCTGCAGTTTGTTGTTTTTAGTAAGTTTTTGACTGTAAAAACTACCAGCACCATTTTGTTTTCCAGTTTAGCCAACAAAGAAAAGCAAAGAAAAATGCTTGACCATAGAGTCAAGCCAATGTCTATACTTAAAAAAGAAGACGACAAAGAAGCCAAAAAAACAGACATTTTCATACCTGCTCATCAAATTTGGCAGGTACATCTGTCAGACTGCTGCTGTCTGCGATCAGACTGAGGTCGAGTTCACTGGGTCCTGCAGAGAAAAGAGAAATATGCAATCAAGCTTTAAAACACACATTGCACACACAAAATAGCCTTGTATGAAAATAATGATGCTCTTAACACCGCCTAGCAGCACACAATTTGTATGGCTCCCTCATTTAAGTTCTTGCAGTGTCTACTAATGAGCTGCTGAGCTGAATCAGATGTGTGAAATGTGCAGTGGTGGGGTTTGACAGACACGACAGGTTTGGGAAACAATGCTCTGAATTGCTGTCTGATTGACATTTCTTTATTGTTCTGTATCAGTAACTGCAGAACGAACCTGAAGCCCTTTCAGTCGCATAGGCTACCGCGTCACAAAGGCTTCCTGTGTGTTAATTAGTCAGGCATTTGTGGCTAGCTATTCTTAGCCACAGTTATTGAAACCGCTGTTGAACTGGCTTCTGTCTACACAAATGCCTTGATGACATTCATTACGCATGCGATGATTCTCTCTCTGTCTCTCTCAAATTCAAATTTAAATAGCTTTATTGGCATGACTGTAAAACAAATCACAATGTTGTCAATGCAATAACAAAACAGAACATACATGGGTAATTCTTCAACTACGGGCACTTTTATGTCCTTTGATTTCCAAAAATAGATATAATTTTGTTCAAATTTCTCCTTCTTTGTCAAACTAACAATAAAACCTACTTTAATTTTTTTTTACTAGCTTTTTATAATTTTTTCCCTATTATTCAACCTCCTTTTAGGTGTCAAAATCACAGTTTTCACCTTGTCGCACACCCAGAGTTTTAAACTTCAACAATGACAGAAATATTTTAATTTAAATATTTTAAATATTTATTATTTATCTGGTATCTATTTATGTATCTTGATTAAGCACCAGTGAAATAGGCTAAATATTTTATAGTTATTAATGTGAGACTTTATATATATATATATATATATATATATATATATATATATATATATATATATATATATATATATATATACAAACTATTTACAAAATATAGCTGTCACACAGTATCAGTGTCATTTCCATCACAACACTGTACTGTCGCTTTAAAAAGTTTGTGTGAAAGATTACTTAGGTGGCTTCTATGAAAATGAATAGTGCCATCTGAGAACATGTTCAAGATGGAGGGAGTTTTCATTCTTATAAACAACACTTCAATCAAGAAAATCAAGGTAAATATAGCTTGATAAGGAAATACATTTATTCCATGTCATTTCCAAACATGTTGTACCTTCAAAGATGTTTTTAAAAACCAAACAAAATGAAGGTATATAAGATTGTTTTGTATAAATGAAAGGCTAGCATCAATTCAAAGCTAATCTGTATTTTTCATTTTTTCAACAATAAACTGTGGAAATGTCATTTCCATCACCACAAACATTTTTAAAAATATATTAAAAAGTTCTCATCACATATTAAAAGTGTATTCACAATGTATAATTTTATGCTTTATTTAATATACAAATTCAGTTTATTTATTTTCTAATAAGCTCTTAACCAAATTATTATTCAATTTTAGAGTGTGACAGGTGTACAATTCAGCATACAACTAATGTATTTCACTGAAAATTGTATAATTATTATATATATTTTGGAAAGATTGGTTAAACTAGATGCAAAAATGATTTTAGACTATGTTTGACTGCCATAATTTATTTCACTTTGAAATAAGCTGTATATTGAGATGTGGTGGAATTGACATTTGTTCAGTTCATGATGAAAAAAATGTTTCTTTTTTTATCTAAGTTTGTCCTCTTACAGATCTTAAAACTAGACAAAGTGTTTAAACTAATAAGGCTGTGATACGTTAATTCTGAACAAGTTATTTTTACTGAACTTCACAAGGCTAAAAGTGCCCGTAGTTGAAGAATGGCCCACATATAGATAAAAGAAATATAAGTAATAATAAACAAACATTAAAAAAAGATTAATAAAAGTATGTAATAATTAATGGGGCGAGGCAGTGGCACAGTAGGTAGTGCTGTCGCCTCACAGCAAGAAGGTCGCTGGGTTGCAGGTTCGAACCTCGGCTCAGTTGGTGTTTCTGTGTGGAGTTTGCATGTTCTCCCTGCCTTCGCGTGGGTTTCCTCCGGGTGCTCCGGTTTACCCCACAGTCCAAAGACATGTGGTACAGGTGAATTGGGTAGACTAAATTGTCTCTAGTGTATGAGTGTGTGTGTGAATGTGTGTGTGGATGTTTCCCAGAGACAGGTTGCAGCTGGAAGGGCATCCGCTGCGTAAAACTTGCTGGATAAATTGGCGGTTCATTCCGCTGTGGCGACCATGGATTAATAAAGGGAGTAAGCCGACAAGAAAATGAATGAATGAATGTAATAATAAATGATAAGGAAGTAAGGGGGTTTACCCTTTTTCTCTCATATGGTGGCATGAGGACACATACTGTGCTGCTAGATTGAGGCACTTTTCATTTGCTCCCAAAATATAATAGAGTTTCTCCGTATTTGTAGCTTGCTGGAATTGGGGCAGAATTAGATACATGTGTGTGAAGTAAGCATCTGGTCTGATATGTGATGCAGTGAGAGTGAGTAAGTGCAGCTCATCCTCCACAACTCCAGCAGAGCAATGTGGACAAAGTCTGAGCTCTGGGCTCCTCCAGCTGCGCTTGTGTCGGCCTGTCTCCACATTCAGACTGTGTCCACTCAGACGGTACCGGCTCATCAGCTTTATCTGACCGGGGCTCTTATTGTTGGTCAGGAATGGGGCCAGTTCATACCCAGGTTTAATCTGGTGGAAGCATGCCAACTTTTTTATTTGTTGTACTTTAGTTCGCCAATTGAGTTTATATTCCTCCTGGGTAATCTTTTCTATGTCTTTAGGTCTAGAAAATATGATCATTTTTATTCCTCCCAATTTTATCCTCCTTACACTGGCTGCCAGTTAAGTTTCATATTGAATTTAAAATAATACTTCTCACCTATAAAGCTCTAAATGATCTAGCTCCTGTTTATCTAACCAACCTTCTGTCCAGTGGCGTAGCGCAAAATGCAGAGGCCCCCCTGCAGGGATCGCTAACGGGGCCCCCTGATGAAGGGAGGGGGGGATACGTCATACGTCAATTTGCATATCACTGGCGTCATCACGTTCTACCATTTCTGTTTGTTTAACAGCCTATGGTTAATAAAGGGGTATTTATAATTGCACTACACTTTATATAAGCATGTTTATTTAACTAAATTTATTGCTGTTTGAATACAGTATGTCATTATAGATGTGTAGTGAATGTGCAGTAATCTCTCATATGTAATAAACTCAGACAAGTTCAGAAACTGTCACTAATATCTGTGATTGTGAACAAGAAAAGAATAAACGGTCCAATTAAATTGTTAAAATAAAGTAGAAGTAGATCGCTTTGACTGTACAAGGGAAATACCTTCACACTGCCTGTGCTAAATCATTTGTCGTCGGTACGCAGAGGGGTGATCTGCTCTCGGGCTGCAGGTGGGAGAGGCTGACTGGGCCGCCTGTCAGTGCTGTGAGGCGGGGGAGGGGCCGGCGGCATCACATACAGCTCGTTGAGAAGAGTAGGGATGGTACAGTATGGACAAATGACAGTTTAAAAAAAATCTCCAATAACACACAAAAAAAGTCGCTAGATTTGTCGCTAAGGGGGTCTGAAAAGTCGCTAAATCTAGTGACAAAGTCGCTAAGTTGGCAACATTGGCGGCAAGCAATCAGAATGAAGTAGTCCACCGCTTGAGAGGTGTTCAGAGAACAAAGACGTGTGAACTTTGGTTCCGACCACAGTTGTTCCCAAGAGTTTAATTATTGCGTTCGCCGGTGGATTTTTAATTATTGAAAATCACGATGACGTGGGGCCCCCTAATCACGCGGGGCCCCCCCGCGGTGCGTGCCCTGCGGGCCCGTCCGCTACGCCACTGCTTCTGTCTCGCTACAATCCAACTCGCTCTTTAAGATCTTCTGGTAGTACATAGAATAGCAAAGTTGAGTAAAGGAGGTCGAGCTCTCTCAGATATGGCTCCTAAACTCTGGAATAGCCTTCCTGATAATGTTGCTCAGACATACTCTCGCAGTTCAAAACTAGATTAATGACCTATCTTTTTAGTAAAGCATACACTCAGTGCATCACTTAGCAGAATGATACATGAATGTGCCTCACGCAGGTTTTTGCATTTCATTTATATACACTATAAACTAGAGAATTATTCTATTTATGCTCTTTTTCCACCTGGGGATACTCATCCCGAGGCCCTCAGACTATGCAGTGCCACTGATTCGATCCAAGACCAGCAGCGAGATGATCCCCCGGTTTCCATTATCCTGGACCAGGCCGTATCCTGAGCAGCTACTGTGGTGGTCATGGAGGAGTGTAACATTTGTTTTTTTAAAGAAAAAGTCTTATATAAAGAAAAAACTTCCCATTATGTAAATAAGTTGTCATTTAATAAGAATGTCAATAACTCAAGTTTGACAAAAAAGTCAGAACCTTATAGTTATAAGGTGAAGACTTGCTGAGGACAAAGCTAAATTGTTTTTACTTCATAATTCAAGTTAATTAACTGTCAGCAATACAACTTTTCAATGAGTACAATTGTTTGTATTCATTACTTTATTATTTTAGTTTTCCAATTTTCATATTTGTATTTTGGCATTTTTTGCAGTCCACTTAGAATCCAACGTGGAAATCATTTTTGTTTTTTAATGGCATTGATTGTTTTGAAAACCAAATGACACACGCCTGTGTTTTGATTTCTGTAATAAATATGGCTTTCAAGCCAACTGTTTGAGAATCTTGATGGTTTATTGCAGGTTTTGTTGTCGTTTACATGAAAAAAATCTGTTTTACAAGTTAAACAAAAATTCTAATCATGATTAATTGTGGACGATGCAGTGGCGCAGTAGGCAGTGCTGCAGCCTCACAACAAGAAGGTCGCTGGTTCGAGCCTCAGCTGGGTCAGTTGGAATTTCTGTATGGAGTTTGCATGTTATCTCCGTGTTCGCCTGGGTTTCCTCCGGGTGCTCCGGTTTCCCCCACAGTCCAAAGACATGCGGTACAGGTGAATTGGGTAGGCTAGATTGTCCGTAGTGTATGTGTGTGAAACAATATATGGATGTTTCCCAGAGATGGGTTGCAGCTGGAAGGGCATCCGCTGCGTGAAACAAGTGCTGGAAGAGTTGGCAGTTCATTCCGCTGTGGCGACCCTGGATTAAAAAAGGGACTTAGCCAAAAAGAAAATGAATGAATGACTGATTAATTGCACAAAATGTTTAAATAATTAGTTAGTTATTAAAAATAGATTGATAGCACGTTACCCCATGTAAATGAATATAAAAATATTTAGATCTAAATAGTGTTTTTAAGCTCATAATTGCAGCAAGCATAATCAGATTAGCTGGCGTGGGTGTTAATCAAAGTATGCAGATATGTAAACACCTTAATCACTTTATCACCATTCTGACCAAAGTAGGCATGTGATTGTGAGGCTGGCAGTATAAGAATATGTGTGCCATATACACGTACAGTGATTTGGGGGTTGTTGATCGCGCTTTCAAATTGATTTGCTGTGTCTCATACTTGCTCTTCGGTTGGCACCATAAGGAATTCATGTGCCACGGTTATTGCGCAGGATAAATACACCTATTTTTTGACAGTGCTTTTTTGTGACTCAGGTCTGGTATTGACCTTGTTCTCCACACAGCTGGCCAGCTTGTACAGTGCTATTGCCATCATCATCTCTAGCGGTACAGGTGCACGGATGGAAAACTCCTGTGGACTCATTAAGAGACGAACACAGTGGACTCATTCAGAGATGAACAAGTTCACACAGTTTCATGAATAACATCTGTGACATCCTGAAATGCTCCCTCCACTCTAAATTGCTGAACTCTGTTAGCACTATTTGCCGCCATAAGTCTCTGCTTTTTACCATCATCCAGAATGTGACTGCAGTGCCGGCAAACCCAACAAAAGTGTCATACCTGCCATTGCATATGGTACTAAAATATACAGCCATACAAAGTGTTTCCCATTAGATGTAGGTATATGAACACTGTACAATGGCTAACACACACGTGTGGTTCATTTATAAACTAATTTTGAGAGGATCACATGCTTATGATCAACACTGCTGGCACCTCATTAGCTCTGTAATCTGTTCTATTAGATGATTACGGAAGCATTATAATCAGGGTATCTTCCATCCAATCCATATCCATTTTCAAAAAAATAAAAATAAAATAAAACAAAGAAAACGGCAGTTTTTCCGTTTTTCATTTGCTCACAAAAAACAACAAAAAAAACGAGATTTTGGCTGGATTTTTTATTTTTTTTTATTTAGGGTAGAAAAATGAATAAATGACTTCAAAATTCATTATACACATGAAGGCGGTGCTGAAACGCCAACTTTATTTTGATTGATCAACCAAATCTGAGCTTGTGACACAGCCCTCAAAATAAGAGCCCTGAGTGGACCAGCACCCAGGCTTTTAAAAAGCCCATATAATACATGAAATAGGGTCATATCTTGGTTGTGAGGGTCTCCAACAACAGTTTAATATGCATGCAAGGTGAAAAAACACTTTTATGGTCTTATAATCTGCATTTATTTTTACCTAATTATCCCAGCGACTCCCGTATAAATCGTCCAGTGATTCATTTGTTCCCAAACCCCTCCTTAGGCCGAAGCTAATCTGCGATAATTGGTCCAATGACAGTCTGTTGCGATTGGTCGACTGCCTTCAGTCAGAGAGTGAAATGCCAGCTAATCAGCAATATAAAAGTAATTACAGTTCATACACCCTCGATAGTGTAGGCATGGATTTTAGCTGCCAGTGGGTCAATGTAAATACAGACTATGGACTTGAAAATACACACGTCTATCTATTTTATTGAGCAAAAACTCAGAAAACAGTTGAGGAGATCTTCTAGCTTGTCTCACTCTGCTCTTTTCACAGACACACACACACACAAACACTTAACCCTGCTCCGGACGACAACACGTGCGCACACACACACATACCTCCGGACGACAGCGCGCACACACTCACACACAGACACACACACTACCCTCCTCCACGAAGCTCCGTAAACAAAGCAGCATGCGTCATGTTTTTACCGTGACTTTGCACGCGATATGAGAATATAGCGAGTTAACTTCATACAGTACACGCGGTTACAAGTAACAAATCACAACTAAATATATTTGCAAGCTAGAGTAAACGAGGCAACTTTAATCGCACGTACTTACACTTGAGAAATGGAGGAAGAAACCCATCCTGACATGTCCAGCAGTAAGTTACTCTTTACTGATCCTTCCTTTAACAAATGCCGATGAAGTATTCTTTGTAGCATGTAGTTTCCAGAAGTTTCCAGTAGTTTCCAACTGCTTGGTTATAATGCTGAGGTTTCATCTTTGGGTAGAGACTCAATAATATCCATCTGCAGTGTGACTTCAATCGACCGGCATGTTTGTGTGTGTGTGTGTGTGTGTCTGGGTTTCTGTGTTAGAGGGCGGGGCTGCAGGTTTGAAATCTCCCGGGTTTGCACGTGCACGTGAATAACTTGGTTTCGTTCGTACGTAATGGCGAAACACCTAATGACTCGGTTTCAAGGGGACTCGTTTGAAGCACTATGAGTCGACTCTTTTATAGATGAATCAACCGTTTTAAACACTGTACACTAACAGATTTAAGCCTTAGCTGGATACTTCACTTCACTTAGAGCTGTGTTACACACTACATGGAAGGGCATTTTAAAAAAACCCATAGTATGGGCTCTTTAACTATTATTATTATTTAATTATATATATAAACTAAGTTTACACATTCAGTCATTTGATCAGTTAGCAGGCTTACATTCATTGCGTATGCATAAATTAAATTTTTATAAACTTAAATTTAAAACTCATTCTTAATCACATTTGATGTTGATTGAGGATCACAGAGAGCTGAACAGATCTTTTAATCTTAGTTGCTTTGTGCATGGCCTGTCTTGTTGATATGCTTATACACGTTACTACTGACTTAATACGTGGCTGTCAATCAATTCGATGGGTGGGGAAACCACACTTCTATGTCACGTTGCGATGGGCCTCAAAAAAAGAGGGATTTGGAACCTATTTAACATCAGGAAATTTCAAAAAAGAGACTTTTTATCTGTCTTTATATCACTCGAATATGTCTGTGGACACACTACCCACACACAATTCTGTCCAAACAGCTTACAAAAGGTGCCCTTTTGCTCATCATAGGTGCCCTTTAACTAAAAGAACACTGGCATTCTACCACAACTCTGCTCCTTGCCTGACATAATGGAATGTTCAATCTGAAATAATGTTATGTTTTTTTTTTCTCTCTCTCTTCTTCATCAATGTTAAACTGTTTTGACATAATCTATAAATTAAAAGTCCTGTAAAAATGAAGACGACTTGATTTTATTTGACTATTGCTACCTGAAGTTAATCAGGAAAGCATGGAGCTGACAAAAGCTTGTAATATTCATTCATTTTCTTTTCAGCTTAGTTTTGTTAGTCAAAAGGGGGTTGCCACAGCAGAATGAACCGCCAACTAATCCAGCACATGTTTTACACAGCGGATGCTCATCACTGGGAAACACTCACACACTCTCATTCACATACATACACTTTTGGACAATTTTAGCTTACCCAAATCACCTGTCCCGCATGTTTTTGGACTTGTGGGGGTAACTGGTGCACCTGGAAGAAACCCATGCGAACACAGGGAGAACATGCAAACTCCACAAAGAAATGCCAACTGACCCAGCCGAGGCTCAAACCAGCGACCTTCTTGCTGTGAGGCGACAGCACGACCTACTGCGCCGCTGCATCGCCAACTTGTAATATATCAATACAAAAGTGTTTTGCATTAGATGTAATTAAATGAATAGAACGGCCTACAACACATATTCTACAGGAGTCCATTATCCATTATCATTATGCAGTGGGAATTTTAATAACTGCAGTAAAAGAGTGAAGAGATTTTCTTATATTGCAGCATTTTATTGTCCTTAAAGGGGACCTATTTTGCCCTTTTTTACAATATGTAAAATAAGTCTCTGATGTCTATTAAGTGTGTAGTAACTGTGTCATAAATCTAGTGACTCGAATAATGCAGTATCACTTCCTGTATTGAAAGAGGCCACAGATGACAAGATGGAATGCCTGTTAAGATAGATCCCTGTGCATTCTATCAAGCTGCCAATTCCTTGAGAACCAACACAATTAAACCAAACACTTAAGATTTCACTGACAGAATTATAACTGTCTTGAGAGGTAGCTAGGTTTCAATTGCAGGACATATTTTAGGCAACTATTGACTGATCTCTGACTCTGACATGAAACAGCACAGTCTGACATCCATCATATTGACATGCACATGCAAAATCTGCATCTGTTCTGAGTCGTGCTTCAGCTCAGCACTGGAGAAGCTCAGCCTGGAAGAAGTTGATGCCTTTTGACATCAGTCGCCTCTGTAATAGACAGTGCATTGTAGCATCTGCTGACGCCTCCATTCCCTGTCTTCCAACACTAAACAAAAAGTGACAGCGTTTTCTCTTACAGAGAGTACACGCTGGTCTAGCCTACCATTTTTATATATATACAGTGCCCGGAATAAACGAGTACACCCCTCACAGTAGGGTTGGAGTAGCCATCGGGAGCATCAGGAGGACTAATCTGGCCTGCCGCCAGCCAATTTCTTTTTGGCATTATTATTATTGATTTAACACTATTGACCATAACACTGGACTGAAGTAATAATGTCCAAATTCAACATTCAGTTTAAATAAATGCTAATTAAAGTATTAAAATCAATAATCTAAATACATTCACCGGCCATTTTATTAGGTACAACTGCTCGTTGCAAATTTCTAATCAGCCAATCACATGACTCAATGCATTTAGGCATGTAGACATGGTCAAGACGAACTGCTGCAGTTAAAACCGTGCATAAGAATGTGGAAGAAAGGTAATTTAAGTGCGTGTGGCATGGTGCCAGACAGGCTAGTGTGAGCATTTCAGAAACTACAGATTCACTGGGATTTTCACACATAACCATCTCCAGGGTTTACAGAGAATGGTCTGATAAAAAGAAAATATCCAGTGAGCGGCAGATCTCTCTCGCCAAAATTGGATAATAGAAAATTGGTAAAACGTTGCCTTGTCTGATGAGTATCGATTTCTATTGTGACATTCGGATGGTAGGGTCAGAAAATCCCTCTGTGACCCCAGTGTACCATCTCCTGATGGCTACTTCCAGCAGGATAGTGCGCCATGTCATAATGAGCAAATCATTTGAGACTGGTTTCTTAAACATGATAATGATTTCACTGTACTCAAATGGCCTCCACAGCCACCAGATCTAAATCAAGTAGAGGTGCTTCCACACCTGCCTCATTTAGTTCGGTTGAATCGCACTAGAGTTCGTTTTCCCTCTTGGTGCGGTTAGTTTGGGCAGGTGTGAATGCAGCAATCGTACTCGAGTGCGCACTAAAAGTGGACCAAAAAAGCGTACCGAGACCACCTCTTCAAGCAGGTCCGGTTTCAAAAGAACCCTGGAGCGGTTGGTTTTTATGGTGAGAATATGATCCAAACTAAAATAGACCCAACAGCAAAAAGTACTGTGCCTTTTGGACTAATCCAGCTGCTGTAGGCCGATGCGCTGTGCATTATGGGATATGGAGGAAAAATACTTGTTGACAGCGCAACAGAGAGAAAGAGAGCGAACAACAGATGTGAAAGCACCCCTAGCTGTCTTTCAGGTGGCCACGCCCTTAATTATGCAGATTCGGGGGACGTTCTGAGGGCAGGGTTTGATTGACGCGCTGCGAGCTGCTAGCCAGACAGTGGAAATGCAACATGATTTCAGCCTCCCTGCTTATGTTCCCTGGCTATTGGCACGGCCCGGCCCGATAAAAGCCCTGGCTTGCACTGACTCGACAGTGGAAATGCGACTATTTATCCCGTGCTCCAGCCTGAACACCGGCTAGCGACCTTGCAGCTTCTCCACTATGGACGTCCGGCATTCTCCAGCCTTCAGTGCCTGCAGCTCTGCACAAGAAGTTTGGCCAGAGGAGAAATGGTCATGCCCAACTGAGCCTGGTTTCTCTTGAGGTTTTTTTCCTTTACTTTCATCAATTGGTGAAATTTTTTTCCTCGCCGCTGTCGTCACTGGTTTGTTTGGTTTGAGACTTTTGGAGCTGCGAATCAATTGATTTGCTCTTCAGTGTTTGGACTTTCAGCAGTGAAAATTAAACCACAGTGAACTGAAATATGCTGTCGTCTCACAGCAAGAAGGTCGCTGGGTCACTGGTTCGAGCCTCGGCTCAGTTGGCGTTTCTGTGTGGAGTTTGCATGTTCTCCCTGCGCTCGTGTGGGTTTCCTCCGGGTGCTCTGGTTTCCCCCACAGTCCAAAGACATGCGGTACAGGTGAATTGGGTAGGCTAAAATTGTCCGTAGTGTATGAGTCTGTGTGTGAATGTGTGTGTGGATGTTTTCCAGGGATAGGTTGCGGCTGGAAGGGCATCCACAGCGTAAAAAACTTACTGGATAAGTTGGCGGTTCATTCCGCTGTGGTGACCCCAGATTAATAAAGGGACTAAGCCGACAAGAAAATGAATGAATTAACTGAACTAAACTGAACTTCAACTCTGAAAACTCAACTAATGCAGTTTCAGTTTAGTAGAACTTCTATGTGAAGCTGCTTTGACACAATCTACATTGTAAAAGCACTATAGAAATAAAGAATGAATTAATTCAGTTACAAAAACTAATAGTAGGTTAAGCTAGTGCTTTTTACATGTTAAATGAGAGATCTCAAACTTGAAAAACAAATAAAAAATGTAGCTTTATCTTTCTGTTAGTGTTTTAATGGGTAGATCTTTCCTTTGTGGTTAATAATTGTGGGTGAAATGATTGGTGACCATCGATCTAGAAGATGCAAAACATACCTTCAGTGTTATAATCACTCATAAATACATCTTGAAGTCAACTAAATGAGCCTTTAGGAAATAGCAGAGCAGCTGTTTTATAAACTCTTCTTCGTGCTATGAGATTGAACCAGGCTGGGATCATATATTAAGGAATAAACTTTGCACCTGAGACCATAGGAAATAATGGAAGATTTCTGGCCCCAGAAGGACTGAGCATCACAGAAATGTATTTGCTGATGCAGACATGGCATTATTGGAAAAGTGTTTGAGGAAAGCGGCGTGTGGGCAACAGGTCACTTCTGTGATGTGCGCCTTTTGAACTCTGCCACCTTTAATAAATGAATGAGCCTTAACCATTTATATAAAAGGGCAATATACTAAAATAAATATGCTCTGGTCAAGCTCACGGTTATGAAAGTAATCAAAATTAGTATAGTAGAAAATATATATATATGTATGTATGTGTATATATATATATATATATATATATATATATATATATATATATATATATATATATATATATATATATATATATATATATATTTATATATTTATTTATTTTTAATTATTATAATTGAACAATATAAATATATATTTATAATACGTTTATAGTAAACATCAATTCATAGTTTATATATTTGAATTGCATTATAATATTTCTTTTGATCATTTGTTTGTTAGCATAAATGCAAGATTTGCATTATGTTATTAACATTACATTACCTTACTACTAACCTGTGGAAAGGCTATCATCAAAATCAGGGAACACCTTATTTTCTGGGTTTGGGGCTTGTGACTACTTTTACATGGACATCAGGGATGTAATGATTTCAGGGATCTATTAATTTAATCTGAATAAGACAATAATATGATTCAGATGTTTACACAAGTTGCTTTTTAAATGTTACATTCATGATTCCCAGTTACATGTTACAGCACATAAATCACTAACATCATTGTGTCACCACCAGCCTAATGTTTACTCCACAGTTTGTGTCCGTGGTCCTTTAAGATCAAACATCACTGTTTATGTAGTGGACTTGTGATCAGAGTATTGTCTTAATCGTTTTAAAATCAGAGTATTGGTGTCCATGTTAACGTACTCAGATAATGTGTCAGATGATGTCACAAGCTGTCAAAGACAGTCCATTCCTCACCTTTAAGATGATTCCATGAGCCCTCACATTTCATAAGTTTGACGTGTTTCTACCCTACACAAAATTTTTGTAAAGCATCTGCTGCAAGTTGGTGTGTCAGAATCCTTGCTTGTAAAATATAGCCATACTTTAGAATGCTTATTTTAAGCAAATTAGATGAACGCGATCTTGCGTGTTGATGAAGTTAGTCGATCGCCACATACACTGTAGTGCGCGCTTTGCCTTTTATAAGCTGCAATTACAAACGCCTGACATCGCTGACATCCGTATCCCTCAAAGCTGTTTAGAATTAAACATTTAGAGATGGTGTGACACAACGCTTACTTACATGTGCCTTTAACGCACCCTTTTCTGCTTCTTAAGGGCGTCAGCGGATGCACCGCTCAGAGTCGCGGCACGGCGCGCACATGACAGTTGATCACACACCTGACATGCACATTCGCATGTTATTTAAAATGAAACTATTCAGATGGTGCTCTGTGGCATGGCAGAAATATAAACATTCATGAACAATATAAACAGTCATGAGTCGTGGGTGCATGCCGCAGACAGTTGCTGACTTGCGAATTCATGGCGCTGTACGTCGCTGAGTGGCACTTCTGGTGCGCGACCTGCTATACGTTCTTGTTGCAGCACTGAAATTAGGCACCGAAATTCATATGCTGATTTGATCCGGTGCATACCGGTTCCAAAGGTACCGGTACCACAATGGCACCGGGTTTCAGTACCCAACCCTAGTACCTATCAAAGTGGCCAGTGAGTGTATATTCAACCCAGTATATGAAAAGGGTTAAATGTCACAGAATTCACACACAATTCTGCAACAGACAGCTTGAGTTATGGGGAATTACTGGCCAGTAGGGGCAAACGCACAGTGACATATCTGAGGGGTTTGATTTGAAGCATAAAAATGGATTACTGCTGGACTTATTAATATCACAGTTCAGTGAAAGTAATAGGAATCAATCTATTTGGCTGTGACAGTTGGCTTTCAAATGACTGTCAAGTGACTTTTAAAAAGAACAGGATCTTATATCGGTCGACATGAAATAGATAACGACAGTAGAATCATTAGCAGCAGGGTTAACATGGAGGGGGGTGAAGGTGTAATTAACCTTTGCTCCACATGAATGGCAAAACACCACAGACCTGATCTATAAAGCCAACGGCTGAAGCTTGACCAAGTCTAAGCAGCCTCAGATACACTAAAAATAGAAGTGGCCTTGGTTTCCTACTGAATCTCACAAGTATGCTGGCACGTAATTAACACTGCCACTGTAATTATGCCCTGTCGTACACATATTGTACATATATATACACATATTGCAAATGATTGACTTTAATAAAACGGACAGTTAGCCAGTATCCATTAAGATAATCTTACTTTTGTCAACACACTTATAAACGAGCATTGCGTAGGTTGGGTTATATATATTTAATATGTATAACATTCAATAAAGTAAGTGACAGTATTGTAATTTATTATTCCAATACTAAATCTACCCCTTTGCCCGTCCACATACCCCTAAAAATGGGCATTAATATTAATTTATTAACAAAGTTTTTACAAAATTATCTCGGTGTTATTACCTTAAACATGCACTAAACACTAGCACACAATTCAGCAATTATACATTACCATCAAAAAAATCTCAGCCAGACTAATGGAATAAAAAAACAAAACAGAATGACGTGGCGACGCAGTGGCACAGTAGATAGTGCTGACACCTCACAGCAAGAAGTTGGCTGGTTCGAGCCTCAAATAGGTCAGTTGGCTTTTCTGTGTGGAGTTTGCATGTTCTCATTCGAATGTTTCCCCTATAGTTCAAAGACATGTGGTACAGGTGAATTGGGCAGGCTAAATTGTCCGTAGTGTATGATTGTGAATGAATGTGGATGGATGTTTCCCAGTGATGGGTTGCAGCTGGAAGGGCATCTGCTGCATGAAATGTGCTGGATAAGTTGGAGGTTCAGTCCGCTGTGGCGACCCAGGATTAATAAGGGGACTAAGCCGAAAAGAATGAATAAATAGAATGAAATAAAGAGGAAGAGAAAAAAATATTACAGAGACATTATCAACCTATATATTTAAAGAAGGGGCCCCATATTTCGTCATACATCTTCTGTTTGCTAAATCTAGAGAAACATAACCTTTTCAGCTTGAGGGCAGAAACCATTTCAGCTAACCATTTAAAAAAAAGATTTCCACTCAATCAGAATCACTCTCTTGGCCAGCACCATGCCAAACATAAGGGAGACTTGTTGATGTTTAGGCCAAGTTAGAGCCTGGTCTGAACAACCAAACAATAATAATGATTTTTATTACAAACAAGCATCTGATTTATTACATTCATAATGGTGTTAGTGTTACAATCATGATCTTCAAATAAATTAATTTACACAAAATTAATAAAAAATTAATCATTCATTTGCAGTTATATTCAAATCATGTTCATATAAAGGTTAGAAATAAAAATTTCTACGCAAGTATTTATGTGTATACATTAGGGCTGCTCGATCATGGAATAAATCATAATCATGATTATTTTGGTCATAATTGTAATCAAGATTATTCAAATTACAGTTGAAGTCAAAATTATTTGCCCTCCTGTGAATTTTAAGTTTTTTCCTTATAAATATTTCCCAAATTATGTTTAACAGAGCAAGGAATTTTTCACAGTATTTCCTATAATATTTTTTCTTCTGTAAAAAGTCTGATTTGTTTTATTTTGGCTAGAATAAAAGGAGGTTTTAATATTTTGAAACCTATTTTAAGTACAATATTATTTGCCCTCTGAAGCAATATATTTTTTGATTGTCTGCAGAAGAAACCACTGTTATACAATGACTTGCCTAATTACCCTAATTAAGCATTTGAATCACACTTTAATTTCAATGCTTGTATTTTTTTAAAAAAATCTAGTCTAATATTATATTTTGTCACCATTGCAAATATAAAATAAATCACTTATAAGAGATGAGTTATTAAAACTATTATGTTTAGAAATGGATTGATAAAAAAACTTTCCATTAAACAGAAAAAGCGGGGGAAAGGGCGACTAATAATTCAGGAGGGCTCATAATTCTGACTTCAACTGTATATATGTTGTTATTTTCGTCACTATAAATAAGGAAAGAGAAATAAATACAATATAATAAAAATATGATACAAAAGTTCCTCAGTCGAGATCATTGAGGGATTTTTATCCTTTTGTTGATTGATTAATAATGATAAAAACAGGCGGCAGCAGGAAAATTGCACGCTGTCACTTAAATGGTTTCTCTTTCACGTGTCTTATGATTATCAACTCGTTTGTTTATTACACAAATGAGGGTTAATATGGATAATCACTAAACACAGCGTTTTGACACCTATTTGACCATTAAAGCGCTGGCATTGAGATGACTTTAGATGTGTGTGCTTTGCTCGTCTTTGAGGCTGAGTGCGCACACACACAACAGCATGCGTTCTCTCTCGCGCTTTTAAAAACATGAATGATTTGAATGTACGCAAATGAATGAAGCGCATCCCGTGCTGCAAACCTTACATTACAATACATGCTTTTAGCAATTTTCACGTGAAACCAAGCTTTGCAGAGCAACAAATGTATACAACTGGAAAGGGGGCGGTATATGATGCAATAATCGTTTCATCTCGATTAATGCTTTTTTATGATCGTTAGAAGTCAAAATCGAAACAGAATTTTCGATTAATTGCACAGTTCTAGTATAACGCATCTGTTTTGTGAGAAGTGCTTCTCATATAATATGTGAATGACCAATACAGCTTTGACATTTCCTCGAGCGAGAGTGATGTCGACGGAAACTTTTTGTTGCATACCACGTCCGCCAAAAGGGGGCCACTCAGTGGAAATGAGCCATGTGTCTTAGACAAACACAGAACACTCAAGCACTCCAGTGTTTTGTAATTTTCTCCATAAATAAAACCTGTAGCTGAGTGACAGCATTGGATTATATGGGGCACAGCATGTGTTTTAGGATATATCTCAGGTTTTTGAACACACTTCATTATTATTGTTTATTTATTCATTTGCTGGAAATTAGAACTGAATTTAGAAATAGTTTTGAAATGAATATTTGCGATAACAAAAGCAATTAATTATTTATAGACTAATAGATGTCTGTGCATAAAGGTTTCCCTATCCAGAAGCTAAAGTGAAAGTAGATCCATTATCTCTCATTCTCACGCAGTAGATGCTCTGTTTAACAGTTTTCTGTAAAAAAAAAAACTGTTAACTGTTTGCTAGTGAAATGCTCAGTTTTTCCACTTAGACTTACTTTACGTCCTGTAAATAGCGAATGCGCTTATGGCGCAACGCAGCTGGCTCTTAAAGTGATTGGGAGATGAGACTCTAATTGGTAAACACTCATTAAGTAAATAAACTCAACCCTTTTAGACCATGTGCCACGGCGCAAAGTGGATTTTCCCGTCCTTAAATTAGCAAAAATGCGTTCTTACACGGCCTGAAAGCGTTTGCGCCCTGCGTTTTGCGCTCTGCACATGGACCGTCAAAATAGAGCCCTTAATGTGTGATGAGAACTTTTATTTACCCTTATTTTGTTTGGTTTTTAAAAACATCTTTGAAAGTACAACATGTTTGGAAATGACGTAGAATAAATGTATTTCCTTATCAAGCAATATTTACCTTGATAAAAATTTAAATCCCCTCCATCTTGAACATGTTCTCAGACAGCACTATTTATTTTCATAGAAACCACCTAATTAATCTTTCACACAAACTTTTTGAAGCGAAGTTACAGCGTTGTGATGGAAATGACACTGATACTGTGCGACAGCTATGTTTTGTAAAAAAAAAAAACAGATAATAGTCTCACATTAATAACTATAAAATATTTAGCTTATTTTACAAGTGCTTAATCAAGATACATTAATAGATACTAGATACATAATATTTTCAAATGTTATTTTCATTGTTGAAGTTTAAAACTCAAGGTGAAAACAGTGATTTTGACACCTAAAAGGAGATTGAATAATATAAAAAAAATATTATAGAAAAGTAGTAATTTTTTTGTAAGTAGGTTTTATTGTTAGTTTGACAAAGAAAGAGGAATTTGAACAAAATTATATATATTTTTGGATATATGATCAAAGGACATAGTTGAAGTGCCCGTAGTTGAAGAATTACCCATATACATTACATTAGTCAGTACCAAAGCCAAAACTCTAACTAATTTTACAAAAAATGTAATAACATGGTGCAAAAATTTGTTAATTATTAAAGAAAAACATTAAATACAATTTTAATTGAGGAAAAATCAAGAGAACCATAAAAATATATCTATTTTATACACTTTTTTTTTTTTTTTTTTTGCAATACCTGAATTTAAATGCAGTTCTATTCCTAAAGACATTGGCTGACCACATTCTAGTTTTACTGAATATAACTATTTAATATAGAACATATTTTGTCTATGTTAACATGGTTAAAAACACTTTTTTAAAAGGCGGTGTATTCATTTATGCTTAATGTATACCAACTGCTGCTTCCAGTGTAAGACAGCAGAGCTCTAAAGCTCACATGAATAAATCAGCAGCAAGTGAAGGACGAAAAAAGAATGTCACAAACCGCCTTTTCCTGATGCCCCAAATCCACCGGGGCCAATTCATTCACTCTTTGGTGTCTTTTGGGCTGATATCTGCCACACCAAGGAACGCTTGACCTCGATGTGGCAGTCTTTTCACTTCCTCACCTCCCAGATATCCTCAAGGTTACAAACCCCACAGAGACTGACACATAGCATTAGAGCTGAACTACTACCCAGGCGTCATCCACTGACCTTCTTTATTCATCCCATAATCTCTCTCTCCATATTGCATACGAGTCATGTAAATAATTGACAGGTTCCATCAACCCAGGCTCATTCGGAAAACATTCCGCTACATATATTTCTGGAAAGCCAAATACGTCCCAGGGGGTACTTTTTTTTAGCAGTTTTTGTTTTCGCGAATCCACCAGAGGCTGCTGTGTATGCTTTATGAGATCTCAAATTTGCCATCCGTGCCTGCTCTTTTTGCGTAAATCCACCAGAGGTCACTGTTGACTGACTGACTGACCGATCAACTGACCGATCAACCGACAAAAAGAAGGAAAACGAGAGACCCCCCCCCCCCCAAAAAAAAGAAAAGTTTTGAACTACATTTATAGTTAGATCTATAAATATTTGGACATCGACACAATTTTAACATTTTTGGTTCTGTACACCAGCACAATGAATTGATTGGTAGCTTTAATTTGAGGGTATTTATCAGGTGAACGCTGTAGGAATTACAGCTGCATAGAATTGCGTGTGTGTTTTTAGATAATATATAGAAACTTCAAAAGAAAGTAATATATAATATTCTGTATAGAAATATTTGTTATTGGCCAAGCAATTTAAGTTTCAATTTTTGTTTTAGCAGTACAATAGTGACCTAAGTAATATTTAATAGGTACTTCGTACCTCAATGTCAGGGCAGATCCACACACCGCCTCTAGATGGTGCCACTAACTCCGTTAGTTCTCCAGAGAATATAACTTTCCCTGTAATTTAGTAGACTAGTCGGTCAACAATTCAAATGGTAAAAATATTAAGTCCTATTAAACTGAGTAGACTAATATACTTTAACATTCCACCCTGAAAAAAATCATACATCGCTAATAAGAGTTTGTCACTTTCACTTTCCTTATCTTCGGCTTTGTTCCTGTTTTCAATAGTTTTAAATAATTATAAAATGTATGTTTTATAGGTGGGCATGGATTTTTTAAAAATCTAGATTAATCTTGGAATTAGTCTAGATTTAAATGGCTCATTTGAATTCTGCCAAATGCATTTAGTATATGTGTGCTACCCCAAAAATAAGTCTTTGAGAACAGGTTTCTCAAGCCAGGTGGCGCATTACACCAGGGGCTCATCTCCTGTTTACAAAATGCATCACAAACTGCTTGAGAAACTGTTCTACTATAATAATTGGTGATGAAAATAAATTATGTTCAAAAAGATGTACTTGTGTTTACTGACTGTTTATTCAGTTGACCTTGAATTTTGAACTAAAGGCCTACATAAGCTCGAATCAGCGATTTTTGATCACCTTAATCCGACTACAGTCATAACTGAACTAAACAGAAATGGAATTATGACATGAGGAGTATGTAGATATTAGTGGCATTATTGAAGTAAACACCGCAATCAAACTACTACCGTCATGTAGGACTTTTCGCCATATTTTCGCCATAGATCCACACATGTGGCTATCGGTAAAGGACCGCGCACACACACACACACACACATCGTGAAATGTTTTTTTGCTTTCCATTTGGCATGCATTATTAAAATCCATAACACTCTCACCAGTCCTTACTGCTTATTTTATGTAGAATACCCTTGTTTGTCACAAACGCATGAATGAAATGTTCATGTATAAAAGTGAAACTGCTGAACTGCAGTTAAAGTCAGGCATCCTGCTGATTTGATTCAGATGGCTCACCGTTCAGGTATATATCTGCGGTAAAATATCAAGGTGAAAGTCATCATAGCTTGCGTAGAATAGACCCAACTCCCAACCCAACTTTGAGAATAGATTAACAGAAATATTTTTTTATTGCGCAATAAGAGTCTCGGCCCACCACTAGTATGACACTACTTTTTATAAATTTGTATTATCTAAACGTATGACCCTTTCCGGTATTAAATTTGAGGTGCTAGACTGTAGCACTGAGTTAATGAAGACATAAGGACAGATGCCTTGCAGAGAGTAATAATAAATGTACGTCCTGCAGCTGTATGTATAATTTACAGAGCGCACGTTGTCATGACATGCAAATGAGAGCGTGGAAAAAGTGCAGAGCCATGCACGCATTCAAATCGATTTCATAATCTTGCATATTGTTGGTGGCTTTGTCACATTATAGACTACACAATATCATTATGTTATATAAACGGTAACTTAGGTTGGTCTACAATTACATTCCTAAAGACGTCTGGAATGAAGCAGCTCCTTTCCTTCAATGACAATGGAGACACCCCCCTCCTCCTACAATAAATAAATAAATTAATTTCTGATTTATGCAAATTACAGTGGTCACCCCATTGAGCTTGGAAAATATGGAAATCCGTATTTATACGGAAAAATCTCATCCCTAAGTGTTTTCAAAAGCACCAATTGATGCGCGCTCCCTCACTTCTCTAAACCCAACCAACAGTTTTAAAAGCATTCCAGAAAAAGCATTCTCACCCTGTTATTCTCTTGTTTATTTTGAGTTTTGGCTTCTGTTTTTGAGTTACCCACTTTATGGAACCGTTCTTTACCGGATTCGAACCCTGTCGTCGTGGTCAACTCCTTTCTGCTTTTCAAGTTCACAGACGTACATGGCAAGCTAACTGGACAAACTGGTAACAGTGGGAAAGCCGTCTACATGGAGGTAAGCGATCTGGTGATAAGCTCAAAAAGGAACGGGGCCACACCGCCTCGTAGCAGTCATGCAGTACTTCTGGCTATATAATTCACATTCTCCAGAAAGGTATATAGGGCTACGTTTCCAGAATGAACCTGTTTTGGGTTACGCTGACACAGTCATGACAATGTACGACATGGACCTCTTTGAATAGTGAGCTCTTAAGGGAAACTTTCTTACAGTGACTTTGAAAACACCTTTCTGAGGAGATCAAATTAGCACTGGAGGCTTTGTTGTCATCCGGTGGCTCAAGATCAAACCGTCCGTGATGTGCACTTTCTGTCAGGCCGAGAAAATCTTGACAGGATGATTAACTAAAACCAGAGACTGGAAAAACTTTCATTTGTGGCATATCTAAATCCTTTTGACTACTTTGAAAAACACCCATCTTACACAGACAATTTGAGTTTCAGCTGTTCTAAGAAGAAAACTGCCTCTGATGTGTGTTTACAGATTTTGGTGGTTTGATATAAAGTCAGGTACAATAGATGATTTACCCAGACCACCTTAGCTGAAAGCATGGCCAAAGTGTAAAATGGTTGGATAATCACAGATTTTGTCTTCTTTTTTTGCCTTTTTCTACTGTTATATAAAATTGGGGATTGATATTTTTACAGATTTGGCTGATCAGACAGATAATTATTTTGCTTTATTCAACAAACAATACACAGTCAGCCTCTCCTACCCAGAAAAGACTGGACAGTCAGTTTGTAATTCAATTCCAAGGTAATTACATCATTAAAAGGAATGTGCTCGAAAATGAACAGAAACATAGGGCCTACTCACACTATGCCATTTGTACCGTGCCCTGGCCCGTTTCCCGGATCGTTTGAGAAGTGTGAGTGGGCTGAATCGGGCTCAAGCACGGTTCACTTGGCCGGCCCTGGCCCGGTTGGAAGAGGTGTGCCTGAGCGCGGTTCACTTGGGCTTTGGCACGGTACGCTTGTGTGTGAGTGCAAAACGCACCAAAGCCCGAAACTGAAAACGAGACGTGACTTTTAAGGGACTGTTTCATATGGATTTATTAATCATTCTTACTGTTCAGTGAACGCAAACTGCCGTAGTTTATTAAAGACAAGAACTCCTCACAGCACGACAGCTGCACGCCTTCAGCAGATCTCCTCATTCCTGCAGCACGAGGGCTTTATGATTGTTTTTGAGCGCCAAAAGTGTCGGATCTGTTTGGCGAAATATCTGACTGCGTGTCACCGCATCCCTAAGGACTGTTTGGCGAAATATTTGACTGCATGTCACTGCATATCAAACGACTGAAACGATATAACTAGAGAAATCTCCACTGTGCTGCTGAGTGAGAGAGCGCTTCTTACTGAACAGCGCAGCAGCGATGACGTAAGCGCACCGAGGCCCATTTGTGGTGTGAGTGCGAGGCGTTGGGGGAGATGGGAGGGGGGACAAGCGTAGCAACTGTACCTAGTGTGAGTACGGCCATAGTCAAGCTCCTATACGCTCCTTGCTTAAGACTTATGCTTTCAATGCAAACCTTTATTCCCTCTTTATGTTTTGCAACAAGTCTCTTACTCGTGCGTTAATATTATGGTTTCAATCCTCCAGCAATTGTTTACATTTTATGTTAATACATGTGCAAGATATTAACAATTTAAGAAACACATCTGCATCTTACCCAAAATGCATATGCAAAATCACCAAGCAACAACAAAGAACTATAAAACGTGCCTCAGGAAGTTAACTTTCTCATTGGTCAACTTAACTCTTGAGGGTGTTATTCGACCACCCTTATAAAAACTGGTGACTAAGGCCTCACCCCAGAGAACACCGGAGAACTTCAGAACAAGGACAGAGCAAAGTGATCAACCCAGAGAGAGTTGTTTCGTTCCAGCTCAGGACAGCTTCTCTTAACCCAAAAATGGGTTAAGCGTATACAGCTCAGAGATTCCCATCTCTGATATCTTTCTTTCTGTTCTTTTTCTGTCGAGAGTCTATTTAAGTTTAGTGTGCCGTGAAACCAGAAGTCAACACGACTAGTCCTTTTGTCGCCTCAAAGACTTGAAACGACAGACTCCAGCCCACTTCAAGGCACACAGGACAAACAGCCGGCCATCAGCTCACCATGTGGGAACCACCACTCAATAGTGGGAGTTCTTCACATCACACAAGAAGGCAAGTAACACCTCCGGATTACCACTTAACTGGTGTAAACTAAATGTAACCCTAAAGAAACCATATAAGAGTTAAATTGATAATTTTTTGTTACCTTGGTTTTGGTAACTTGGTACACTCTCTCAAATTCTTTCTTTTCTTCCTTTATGCTTCTCTACATCCTGTATGAATGTGTGTTTGTGTTAGGCATTAGTTTCTGTTAGATTAGTCAATAAAGGGTAATTTTGTATAAAAAAAAATGTGCCTGTGCATGTTTATTAATGCCTTAAACTCTGATCTTGTTACCCCGCTTCAACATAAATGGGTTTTTATTTTTGATAGCAATAGAAGTCAACTGTCTGTTTAAATGATCGCTGGATGATTAGTTTGTTCAGATTTAAAGAGTCGATTCTTTTGATATATAAATAAATTGGCAAACTAGAACACGGAAGCAGCTTGAAGTGGAAAGCGTGAGTATGTCTGCGGTCTGGAGGTATTATAAAGCTGATGACGACAATATTGCCATAGTAAACTGTAAGATATATAACTTTAGCATTGCCTGCTGGGTATTTTAAGTTGTGGTGCTATTTGTTTTTATTTTAGATTTTTTTTTTTATATTTACTGTTGCATTACAGTCCAAAAGTGAAGAATTAATGTTATTTATTGCTCGATTGTTCAAGCTACCTTACATAAATGCTCTGCTTCTTAACAGAGTTGTTGAATGTTAAAATAAGGTGAATTAAATAATAAATAACATCTTGGATCTTTTTCTTCACTCTTCTTAATTTTTAAAAATGTATTATAGAAGTATCGGATCGGGTCAAATGACTCGTACTCGGGACATCCCTAGCTTAAACCCTTACCTAACATGTGTGTAATTATATTACAGTACTTTAATTAGGCCATTACATTGTTATCACACTGTAAATTCTTATAAAAAATCTTATATATATTTAACCAAATTAAGTAGTATTTATATATGCTTACCTGCCACAGGTTCTTTGGTGGGGAACAGTTTGTTGTCAACTGTCATGCTGATGTCATAGAAGACTTCCTCTTCATCTCGATCTGCATCAAGCTGCATAAAAGAAAAATCACTCATGTCAGACAATCAGTACAATATTTATATTTCTCAGAAAACAGTTCTAAAGGTGCTATTGACTTGAAAATTCATTGATAACAACCAAAGAAAATAATATGTGCAGAGAAAACAAATCTGGATAGTTTACAAATTAAGTTACGTGTAATAAAATGAAATGATGCAGGGAAAAGGTATTTAATATATGAAGAAAGCTAGGTGTGGAAAGACAGTGAAAGCCCAGGCAGCAGCTGAAATCTCTTAGTTGTTCTTCAGCAACCCTCTGCCCTTCCTTATTGTAAATTAATATTAGCTGCTTAAGTCTAACACGTACATTACCAAGATGATAAAGATGAAACAAGGGTGGGCATTTCAGCAAGACAATGATCCAAAACACATCCAAGGAAACACTTAAATGCTTTAAGAGAAACATAATGTATAATGGCCCAGACAATCACTTGACTTGAATCCAATAGAAAATACAAAATAGATCAAATAAATAGATGAGACCCACAGAACCATCATGATTTTTACACCCTGTTGAAGTCTGTGAGAAACTCACACCTGAGCAATTCATGTGACTTCATTTTCCATATGAGAGGTGTCTTTTAGCTGCCATCACCAAAAAGCCTTTTAAATAAAACATTAAATACATTTCATTAGTTCAGTACTTTCTTCTTATGTTATTTTATTGTTATCATACATAACTAATTAATTTTTGTGTTTTGTATATATATTTTCAAACATTTAATCAATCAATCAATCTATCAGTCAGTCAGTCAGTCAGCAAACCAACCAACTAACCAACCAGTCAGTCATGCAGTCAGTCAACAAACCAACCAACTAACCAACCAGTCAGTCAGTCAGTCAGTCAGTCAGTCAGTCAGTCAGTCAGTCAGTCAGTCAGTCAGTCAGTCAGGCAGTCAGTCAACTAACTAACTAACTAACTAACTAACTAACTAACTAACTAACTAACTAACTAACTAACTAACTAACTAACTAACTAACTAACTAACTAACTAACTAACCAGTCAGTCAGTCAGTCAGTCAAGTCAACAAACCAACCAACTAACCAACCAGTCAGTCAGGGAGTCAGTCAACAAACCAACCAACTAACAAACTAACCAACCAGTCAGTCAGGCAGTCAGTCAACAAACCAACCAATTAACCAACCAGTCAGTCAGGCAGTCAGTCAACAAACAAACCAACCAACTAACCAACCAGTCAGTCAGTTAGTCAGTTAGTTAGTCAGTCAACCAACAAATCCAACCATTCAACCAACCAACCAACCAGCCAACCAGTCTGTACCTAGTGTGAGTACGGCCATAGTCAAGCTCCAATACGCTCCTTGCTTAAGACTTATGCTTTTAATGCAAACCTTTATTCCCTCTTTATGTTTTGCAACAAGTCTCTTGCTCGTGTGTTAATATTATGGTTTCAATCCTCCAGCAATCAATGTTTTAAATACTACCAGTCAAGTCAACAAACCAACCAACTAACCAACCAGTCAGTCAGGGAGTCAGTCAACAAACCAACCAACTAACAAACTAACCAACCAGTCAGTCAGGCAGTCAGTCAACAAACCAACCAGCCAACCAGTCAGTCAATCAGTCAGTCAGTCGGTCGGTCAACCAACCAACCAACCAATCAACCAACCAACCAACCAACCAACCAACCAATTCAACCAACCATTCAACCAACCAACCAACCGACCGACCAACCGACCAACTAACCAACCAACCAACCAACCAACCAACCAACCAACCAAATCCATCCAACCAACCAACCAACCAACCAACCAACCAACCAACCAATCCAATCCAATTCAATTCAATCCAACCAATCCAAACCAACCAACCAACCAACCAACCAACCAACCAACTAATCTAACAACTGACCCAACCGAACAACCAACCAACCAACTAATATAACAATTGAACCAACCGAACAACCAACCAACCAACCAACCAACCAACCAATCAATGTAACCATTCAACCAGCCAACCAACCAACCAATCTAACCAACCAACCAACCAACCAACCAACCAATGTAACCATTCAACCAGCCAACCAACCAACCAATCTAACCAACCAACCAACCAACCAACCAACCAACCAACCAACCAACCAACCAACCAACCAACCAACCAACCAACCAACCAGTCTAACCAACCAACCAACCAACCAACCAACCAACCAACCAACCAACCAACCAACCAACCAACCAACCAACCAACCAACCAACCAACCAACCAAACCATTCAACCATTCAACCAACCAACCAACCAACCAACCAACCAACCAACCAACCAACCAACCAACCAACCAATCTAACCATTAAACCAACCAACCAACCAACCAACCAACCAACCAACCAACCAACCAACCAACCAACCATTCAACCAGCCAGCCAACCAACCAACCAACCAACCAATCTAACCAGCCAACCAACCAACCAACCAACCAACCAATGTAACCATTCAACCAGCCAGCCAACCAACCAACCAACCAACCAACCAACCAACGAACCAATCTAACCAACCAACCGACCAACCAACCAACCAACCAACCAACCAACCAACCAACCAACCAACCAACCAACCAACCAACCAACCAACCAACCAACCAACCAACCAACCAACCAACCAATGTAACCATTCAACCAGCCAGCCAACCAACCAACCAACCAACCAACCAACCAACGAACCAATCTAACCAACCAACCGACCAACCAACCAACCAACCAACCAACCAACCAACCAACCAACCAACCAACCAACCAACCAACCAACCAACCAACCAACCAACCAATGTAAGCATTCAACCAGCCAACCAACCAACCAACCAACCAACCAACCAACCAACCAACCAACCAACCAACCAACCAACCAACCAACCATTCAACCAACCAACCAACCAATCTAACTAACCAACCAATCCAACCAACCAACCAACCAACCAACCAACCAACCAACCAACCAACCAACCAACCAACCAACCAATTATTCATAATTATATATATTATAATTATAATACTGTTATGCTATAAACACTATAAATGCAGTTCAGAATAATGAGTTCAGTTTGGTGGCCCAACACATCCATGTAAATAAGATTACAGACAGCATGAGCCACCAATTTAAGGCTTGGGCAGACACTCATTTGTTTGGAACCATGGTGTGATTCATCAATGAAAGCAGACTTCAGCTCAATCTCATTATTTCTTCACCGTGCACTTCTCTGAGAACACAAAACAATGATAACACTTCAGTTTAACTGGCTTATTTATCTTAATATCATTAAAATATTAATTATTTATTAGTACTTATATGATCTAATTCTACATCCATAATCATATCCAATAACTAATCCCAACTACCACATTACAAACTATTAATAAGCAGCTAATTAGTAGTTTGAGCAAATAGTTTTACTTAATGGTTTGTTAATTATATATTACAATGAAGTGTGGCCAAAATAACATCTTAAGTTCTAGTGCTTATAAGACAATTCACAGGAACCCTACCTTAAGCAATGCACAGTGACAAAAAAATCTTGAGAAATGGGGAAGCAAAGCAACGACCCCCTCCAACTTGTCTGAATGTTTCCATGACAACAGACTATAACAGGCCTGAGCATTGCAGGTAGTGCGTGGGAGTGCCCTTCCAGCTTCAGAAGACTGTGTACCTGTCATATCATTATTGCATAAACTGAAAGGTCCTGATCATTGGAAGCGAACGCATATTTATTGCTTTTTTTTTTTTTTACATACTTTTCCATCCCAAAGTCCCAATTCTATCCATTTCCAGTCATCTGCTTGGCCTTTATTTATTTTTAGATGAGTGGTCTGAGAAAAAGCATCAATTAATCAGTCACTACGAGTTATGTTTTGGTGAGGGGGTTTCCAGACTAAGGGATTCCACTTACAAGAACAATTACTCTGAAATGTATTGAAGTTAAGTTCTGTTTATGGGTATTGCAGCTGCCCACATACAGTTACTCATTTGGGTCACACTTTATTTTGATGGTCCGTTTAAGTTACATTGCATCTACATGCCCACTAATTCTCATTATATTATAAGCAGAATGTTAGGTTGGGGTTAGGGTTAGTGTAAGTTGACACATACTTGCAGTTTCTTATAGTCAGAAGTTTCTTATAGTCAGTGAAATGTCTGTTGAAGAAGCATATCAACAGATATTAAGCAGACAGTCTACTAATACTCAAATAGAACACCAAAATAAAGTGTTGCCAGCTTTCTTGCTTTAAAGCCGACCAGTCTGTATGAAGAGTGCTTACTATTATGCTTAATCGTGTCTCAGAGACTGTGAGAAAAGGTGCAGGATTGCAGCCTCCGGGGGGTGTAAACTCTAATTGCATGTCTCAGCTCACTTGGGATCTCTCCCTCTAGAGTCAGATGCTTCCTAAATCATTGTGCACCATTCTGACATGCTCACAACAGCTAATGCTACCAGGGAATGATGACTTTAACTTACATTTACGTTTATATTTAGGCATTTAGCAGAGGCTCTGTCTAAAGTGACTTACAAATGAGGTGATTCAACATGAAGCAAGATGCACAAGAAGCGCTACTTATACAAAGCAACTGATACTGCTCAGAGAAGTAAGATCTAGTGCAGGGGTCACCAAACTTGTTCCTGGAGGGCCGGTGTCCTGCAGATTTTAACTCCAACCCTAATCAAACACACCTAAACAAGCGAATCAAGGTCTTATTAGGTATACTTGAAACATCCAGGCAGGTGTGTTGAGGCAAGTTTGAGCTAAACCCTGGAGGGACACCGGCCCTCCAGGACCGAGATTGGTGACCCCTGATCTAGTGTAAGGAGGGGAAGGAAACTTTATTATTATTCATTCATTTTCTTTCTGGCATAGTCCTTTTATTAATCAGGGGTCGCCACAGTGGAATGAACCAACATATCCAGCATATGTTTTATGTAGTGGATGCCCTTCCAGCCGCAACCCAACGCTGGAAAACATACATACTGTACAAACTCATTCACACTCAAAGACAGCAAATTTAGCTTATTCAATTCACCAATACTGCATGTCTTTGGACTGTGGGGGACACCGGAGCACCCAGAGGAACCCACGCATATAGGGAGAACATGCATACTAGACACAGAAATGCCAACTGACCCAGCCAGAGCTCGAACCAGCAACCTTCTTGCTGTGAGGCGATCATGCTGCCTACTGCGTCACTGTAATGCTAATTTATTATTGTTATTATTATTATTTGTGATGTCGTGAACCTGGAGTGGGTACACTATGAGGCGTGAGAGGCCTGACACAAAAAAATCATCCCCCCGAAAAACAATCCAATATTTATTTACAAGGATGTGCGAAATAATGTCCAGTGCAAAAAAAACAAAAAAAAAAACACACATACACAAACATATGTGTATATATATATATATATATATATATATATATATATATATATATATATATATATATATATATATATATATATATATATATATATAAATCCCGTCGATGGTTTGTCTATAGGCTGACATACGAGTGATCTGCTGATGAATCGAGGCTTAAAATGCTCCAGTGTCCCTGTATCACAAATGATATGGCGTGGGCACGTATGGCTGTCAGTGGAGCTGGTTCTCTTGTATTTATTGATAATAGGCCTGCTGACAAAAGTTTTCAAGTGTTTCAGGCAATATTTTCTGCTCATATTAAGTCAAATGCTTCAGAACTCATTGGAAGATGCTTCACAGTGCAGATGGAGAATGAAGAGTTTTTGAAGGGAAAGACGTGAAATTTAATACAACGGCCAAGTCAATCACATGATCTGAATCCGATTGAGCATGCATTTTACTTGCTAAAGACAAAATTGAAGAGAAAATGCCCCAAGAACAAGCAGAAACTGTAGATAGTTGATGTAGATTCCTGGCAGAGAACTACCAAGAATGAAACCCAGCGTCTGATGAGGTCTATGCGTTCCAGACTACAGGTTGTAATTTACTGTAAAGGATTTGCAAACAAGCATTAAAAAGTGAAAGTTTGATATATGACTATTATTTTGTCCTATTACTTTTGGTCCCTTAACAAGTGGGAGGCAAACTGTTGTAATTCCTACAACATTCACCTGATTTGGATGTAAATAGCCTCAAATTCAAGCTGATAATCTTCAGTTAAAGCACATCTTGCTTCAATTCAAATCCATATGTTGGTGTATAAAGACAAAAATGTTAGAATTGTGTTGAAGTCCAAATATTTATGGACCTAACTGTGTGTATATACAGTACGCACACGCACGCATGCACGCACTCACGCACACACGCACGCACACACACACACACACACACACACACACACACACACACACACACACACACACACACACACATATATATGTACTTTCAGTGATGCCAAAGAACCATTTAAGGCTCCGCAAATAAGCTTTTATTACTAAGGACCTTCCTTCATTCTTAGTCTGAAGAATATAAATGACCAATAGCAACTGAAACAAATGTATCAACACTGCTTGGTAAAAGAGCATTCCCATTTTAGAGTGGTATTCAGGGTTCAGGGTATTCATCTTCTAAGGTCTGCTTTGGAAAGATGGTGAGGGAGGGGGGGGGGGGTACATATTGGGATTCAGTGCCTCGCAACAGTGTCAAAAACATATCTGAGGTCTGAGTTTAATGCTTTTGATGAAATGGAGAATCATGAAGTGTGACCATTCCATTCCAGACTGATAAAACTGCTGTTTACTTTTCTCTTTTGACCATCCAGATGCAGACAAAATATAGACTCCTCACAAGTATTATGTTTTGTTTCCAAGGCAAAGGTACAACAGATTTTAAAACAGACTGCAGATTGAGAATTAAATCTCTCTGTGTGTGTATGTTTGTGTTTCAACATATTTTCTAATATAATCATACTGTAATATTCTTGATTACATTTTAACATGTAATGAGTAGTTCCCGAAATAAAACACAACTTTCACTCAAAACACATACATATAGTATTTATGGCAAATCCAAAGAACCATAGATAACCTTAAAGTGGTTATTACATCCACATTCTCATAAACAAAGTAGAGTATATATATATATTAAGACATACTCTTAGTAGGTTTTTTTTTTTTTCTTAGATGCAGTATTTTCAGTCAATTCAGAATTGATAGTAACTCAAAATATCTATTATACAGTACATTCACCGGCCACTTTGTTTGGTACATCTTACTAGTACCAGGTTGGACCCACTTTTGCCTTCAGAACTGCCTTAATCCTTCATGGCATAGATTTAACAAGGTACTGCAAATATTCCTTAGAGATTTTGGTCCATACTGACATGATAACATCACGCAGTTGCTACAGATTTGTCGGCTGCACATCCATGATGTGAATCTACCGTTTCACCACATTCCAAAGGTGCTCCATTGGATTAAGTTCTGGTGACTGTGAGGCCATTTGAATACAGTGAACTCATTGACATGTTCAAAAAACCAGTCTGAGATGATTCATTGCATGCTTCATAACTGGAAGTAGCCATTAGAAGATAAGTATACTGTGGTAGTAAAGGGATTGGCCTGGGTCAGCAACAATACTCAGGTAGGCTGTGGTAATGACACAATGCTCAGTTGGTACTAATGGGCCCAAAGTGTGCCAAGAAAATATCCTCCACACCATTACTCCATCACCACCAGGCTAAACCTTGTATCAAGGCAGGATGGATCAATGCTTTCATGTTGTTGATGCCAAATTCCGACTCTACCACATGAATGTCAAGAAGTCAAGACTTATCAGACCAGGCAATGATTTTCTGTCTTCTATTGTCCAAATTTGGTGAGCCTGTGTGAATTGTAACCTCAGTTTCCAGTTCTTAGCTGACAGGAGTGGCACCCGGTGTGGTCTTCTGCTGCTGTAGCCCATCCGTCTCAAGGTTCAATGTGTTGTGCATTCAGAGATGGTCTTCTGCATACCTCAGATGTAACGAGTGGTTATTTGAGTTCCTGTTGCCTTTCTATCAGCTGGAACCAGTCTGGCCATTCTCCTCTGACATCAACAAGGCATTGGGCCTATAGACCTGTCGCTCACTGGATATTTTCTCTTTTTCAGACCATTCTCTGTAAACCCTAGAGATGGTTGTGCGTGAAAATCCCAGTAGGTCAGCAGTTTCTGAAATACTCAGACCAGCCTGTCTAGCACTAGCAACCATACTATGTTCAAAGTCACTTAAATCACCTTTCTTCCCTATTCTGATGCTCGGTTTGAACTGCAGCAGATCGTCTTGACCATGTCTACTTGCCTAAATACATTGAGTTGCTGTCATGTGATTGGCTGCAGTTGGACAGGTGTACCTAATAAAGTGGCCGATGAGTGTTTAAAAAATGGTTACTAAATCTTTCTTTGTTAAAGGATAAAGATGTAATTGACTGTTTTTAGAAAACTTATATAGTTTATTTTACTTTATTTTTAAAAGACTACTTATTTATGGGTCACATTTTACAATAAGGTTTTATTAGTTAATTTATTTACTAATTTTGACTAACAATGAACAATACTTTATTGCATTTATTAATCATAGTTCAGCATTTACGAATGCATCATTAAAATACAAATTTCTGCTTGTTTACATTAAGTTAATAAGAACAGACAATGAACAACTTGGTTTTTATTGACTTACATTAACAAACTTCATTTTATACTGTAATAAATGGTTTGTTCACTGTTTGTTCATGTTAGTAAATACATTAACTAATGTAACCACATTGTAAAGTGTGACCATTTTATGAAATGAAAGGTTGCTGTTGTAGTGGCATAATAAAACAATTTTGTTCACCTTATGGTGCAATTAATAAAGCAATAAAAGAAATTACAAAACGGAGAAGCACTACCGCATGACTGTCACCTAACAAAAATAACATGCTCTGAAAATAGATCTGTTATATAACAAATGCTATGATCCTCATGGATTCGCAAAGAAAAAAAATTCTAGGGAAATGATTGGTGCGCTATCATTGATCACTTCAAAATAATAAGTACATTAACCTCTGAAACCCGAACATCGACACACACAGCTTTCGTTCAGAAGTCATTTGAGAGCAGAGTTAAAAGGCTTTGAGTTTTTCAAGAAATGACATCAAAACCCCATGCGGCAGCACCGAAGAGACTTGCCACCGAAGCATTATAGATGGCTAATTAAAGTGCTCTATTTATGCTATGAAGGAATGAACTTCAAAGATCTAAAAGCAGTTTTCTTTCTCTCACTCGGTTACACTTAAACAAGGTTAAAGCGGAGCCCATCATCACAGTGCAGCTTTTCTCACACACGAGATCCAGGGGAAACTAGCAATACGGTTGCAGTATTTTTTTCTTCGAGGCTCTAAATTTAAATGTTGTTTTCGTGCGATACTTCTTATCTGCATAGCATGTACGTCATGGGGTGTAATTATTGACCTCAAATAACATCAATCAAACGTGTTGCAGGACAAAGCTCACATACTGAGCAAGATTGTGAGGACGTTTCTAATCGCTGTCTGAGGCGGAATTCAAGGGCGACTGGTTATAAATTATTTGGAAACATGAATCTTTTGAGAGGCTTTATAGGTCACTCGATTTGATGTGCTACAGTATATCTCACTGACATTTTGATGTACTTTTTATAAGTTTGAGGTTAGGAAGATTTCAGTAAGAAACTAATGCTTTTCAGAAAAGACACATTGTCTCGCATGTACCGTTTTGATGGACAGCGGTGGAAAAAGGCCACATTTGCTTATTTATAAAAAAACTAAAATATATTAAAGGGTCACGAAACACCAAAACACATTTTTTGAGCTGTTGACAGTCGTATATGTGTCCCACACTGCTAAAAACACTATTAGGACACCTATATTTCACTAAAAAGTGTAAATTGGTTGTTTTTGCGTTATTTTAAGCAAATTCGTACTTCCTGTTTGAAACGAATTTTTGAAGCTGCGTCACGGTCATGACATAATAGCGTGTATTCCAGCGTGCAGACTGGGCGTCTGTGCCAGAGTGAGTCTTATTACGTCTTACAGTGTGTTGCATTAATGCATGAGTAAGGCTTGGGTCAAACCAATCAGCGCACTCTATTGTGCAACTTCATTAATATTCATTACTATCACCGTGTTTTCAGGACAGAGACGCCACGTTGTGTTGGCAAAACAAGCGTGAAGTGTTGCTTTTATAGTTTGCTGCAGTTAAGTTTCGTTTTCATTTTCTCTCTGTGAGAGCTCAGACTCACGTGTGGATTACAGTGTACGCGACGCGCGACAACAATAACTTACGTGTCTAAGGAGGATTATTGTTTACCTGAGAGCTGTTCTCATCTGCAAACGCTGGGATCTGGAATCGTTTGTAGTATTCTCTTCATAAAGACGCGGCTCTAGTTGCTGGTGATTGTCCTGTCTCTACAGATTTGGTAAGTGAGCGACCAGTGCTCTTTGTTTATTCAGTTTGTTCGTATCTAACAAACTATTGCACAGAGTGTAAACACGTTAGCACCACAACCAAACTTTAACCTCGTGTAGGGTTTTTACCGCATTTAGTGACCGGAATAACACGCGCGGCTTTCCGACACTACCTGCCGTGTGCATCTAAGTTTCTGGGAAATGCTGAGGGTTTTTTTCTCTCATTCGCCGTGCGGTATAAAACATTGCATGAAAAATACACACTTAGAGCAGCTCCTCGAATCAAATATCTCGTGTGTCGCGAGGGGCATGAATGAATTCCCTGAATGAAAGAGCCAAACTGCAGTTAAAGTCCACCATTTAATAATTTGGCTAATAATTCGACTACAGATGTCCATGTAGGTTAAACACCATCACATTCTCCTGTATGTATGTGTGTGTGTGTGTGTGTATTTTGACTCTGAAACTCGCGCGTGCCCAAATCGACACTCCCACACCCTCCCACTTTAGTTCCTCCGACACTCCCCCCTAAACAGAGCTGGACACGCCCACTTTTCTGACTTTTTCCAAAGAAGAGGTGTGAAAACACCCTGCTGAAACGAGGGGGTTTCATGGCCCTTTAAAGGATAGTTCACCCATATACACATCCTTAAGTGGTTTCACATGAGTTGTCTAACAATAAAATTAAATATTTTGAAGAAAGTTGGACTCTGAAGGCCTCTGACTTGTATAAAAATGACTATGGGAGTTAATTGCTACGTTTCCATCCACCTATTTTTATTATACCTGTCAGCCCTTCTGTTTTTCCCGGGATTCTCCCGTATTTTACAGTTATATCCCACTATCATCCCGTAAAGGTATTTCTCCTGTATTTTCAGTCTTTCGCTGAAGTGTGGCAATAAACATTAAAGAGTCGATTCTCCTTTTTTGCAACCCATACCACCGAACCACCAGGGGCCGCCCCTTGCTCTTAAATGTGAGTCTGTTCTGTGCTTTAATTTTATTTGGGTATGAAAACACTTTGAAATTAATAAAAAAGCGTTGGGATTCCCTTCCTTTTCATTACAGGTGCCTATACAATCCTCAAAAATGGTTATAAACCGGTGCGTGACCTGTCAGCTGACGTGCTTCACAGTGATAAATAGACGATGTTTCCCAAACGGATTCTGTATACGCGATTTGAAGTGAAAGTCTAGGTTTTGGGTGCGTTTTTTAACTTTTTTTTTTTTTTTTTTACATATACACAAAATTTTATGTATGAAAAACTCTGATATCATGTTTATGTAAAGTTTATATCTTCCTGTCACATGGTAATAAACTAGTTAACTGTGCTAATAATAACAACAATCTGTTTTCATCAATGATGCTACTTCTTCCCCCCTCAACTAACTTAATGAATTACACTTTGCCAACAAGTGGAAAAAAAATTACTTTAGAAACATTTCCGCACCTTCGAAATTTCTTTCCTTAAGTCAGAGCTTTCCTAAAACTCTGACATCCAAATGATTACCAGCTTTTGCAGACATTTCTCCACATGACATGGTACCTGCAACTTGCTTCTTCCTCTCTCACTGTGCAGCGCTTTAACATGTCTCTAAAAGGGATGAGGAACCCAAATATATAGCCAGCATAACAGGTTGAGCTTCAGTCAGAAACGACGCTGAGTCACAATCTGCCACGTACACATCCACAAACAGCACATGTGGAGCCCTGCTGTTCGGCACAAAACTGCTTAACAGCTGTTCTCACTTGGGAGTCAAATTTACATTACAAAGTAAGTTGAATATAAATAGATAAATAAATAAATAAATAAATAAATAAATAAATAAATAAATAAATAAATAAATAAATAAATAAATAAATAAATAAAAACGTAACATAAAAGTTTGCAGTGCAGAATAAATGTTGACTAAGTAGGTCATGCTAACCTTATATTATTATTAAAATATTTTACAGCACAATTATTTTAACCATGCAGTAGCAGTTCAGGGTTCATAATTACTACACTGTAAATTTTACTGGCTGAATTAAATTCTTAATTTCAATGAAAGTAAACTTTTGAGTAGTGCCAGACAGAATCTGCGGACATTTATTTTTACTATTTTTGCAGAGAATTTTGTAAAAAAAAAAAAAAACTGCGGATTTATGCTGAATGATTTTAGGAGCATCATAACTAATAACATAACATATGTAATACAGAGTAAAACATTCTAACTTTTATTTAATGTTTACAATGCAAATCCAATTAGATCCACTTATTTGGTAAACAAAGCAAGTCTCTTATACAATATATCTATGAAAAGACAGAAAATATTACTTTACAAACTGTTTTGTAAATAAATCATAGGAACATTTTTAATATTACTCTTATTATATCACATTAATATTAGTGAAATTAATTTAAAAACTGAATAAATATAACTGTACACATATTTACGCAAGTCAATGTATAGACTCAATGATGGGCTAAAAATCTGGATTTGTGCGTGCACATATTTTGTGTTGGCCTACTTATGAGTAATTTTAACTTAAATTACAATAAACTGACTAAAAACAGTTATTGCAACTTAAAAAAGTTAAGTTAGACACATGATTAATTACTAAGTTTTAATTAACATAAAAACCTTTTCAATACTTTTTGATGATGTGATTTTTTTTGTGCATTCTGGTAAATTCAATGTATATGCAATAAATTATTCATTAGATTTAACTTAGTGTACTCTCAGTGCTGGATTGTGGCTGGAAGAGCATCTGCTGCATAAAACATATTCCAGAGTAATTGGCAGTTCAGTCCCATGAGGCAACCCCTTCATAAATTGAAGGAAAGTGAGTAATTACAAATACATATAATTTAACAGGTATGTATGTATGTATGTATGTATGTATGTATTATTATTATTATTATAATTAGGGGCCAAGCACCGTAGGTGCGTAGGCACCTATTGCTTTCGTTAGTGTTCTTATTAGGGGCCAAGCACCGTAGGTGCGTAGGCACCTATTGCTTTCGTTAGTGTTCTTATTATTATTATTATTATTATTATTATTATTATTATTCTTCTTCTTCTTCCGTTTCTTCCGCCGGATTTGAATGGCAGCCCATATAGGCGTATGCGGGAAAGTTGTATAATTTGGCACAATGATAGAGGCCAGTATTAACATTAATCAGGCCAATTATGAAGTCTCAAAATCAAACTCTCTAGCGCCACCACTTGTCCAAACTTTCACGTATGTTTATCATCATAACTTTTGAACCGAATGGGCTACAATCAAAATTCTTTTTTCCCCTGATTCCTTGGCTCAGTCCGATTCAAATGCACCCTATGACGTCATTTTCCGTCATGACTTTTTTCGCGCTATTTTAAATTTTTCGAAAAACCTATTTGATCGAACTCTTCCTAGGCCGTGTCTCCGATTTTCACCAAAATTGAATCACATGATCTACAGACCATGCCAACCAAAAGTTATGGAATTCAAGTTGATTAGACCAATCGTTTTTGTTTAACTTACGAACTAATTTAACGTAGAACTTGCGAAAATGGACTTGAGGCGATATCTCTGTAACGCATTCACCGATTCACACCAAACTTGGTGTGTGTTATGACAACTAGGGTCTAAGGTTAATTTCGGAGTTTCGGCGCACTGCCCCCTAGTGGTCCGGAGTTACTAGAAACTTGCTTTTTGGCTTATAACGTCTCAACCTTTCGTCCGAAACTCATGAAACTGGTCTCATTACATCCGGCAGAGCATGCAGAGTCGAATGATGTCTGATTTTCACAAGTCAGCCATTTTGGGCGTCGCCCATTTCGATTTTTGGCCAAAAATGCTATATTTTACCAACACATTCACATATCATTACAAAACATGGTATGCATCTTCAACCCCATGCCCTGAAAGTACTCAAAAACGTCTGGAGCAGCGCCACCTTATGGCCAATAGTGCTTGGCCCCTTAATTGCTGCTTGCAGCTATATTTATTATTATTATTATTCTTCTTCCGTTTCTTCCGCCGGATTTGAATGGCAGCCCATATAGGCGTATGCGGGAAAGTTGTATAATTTGGCACAATGATAGAGGACAGTATTAACATTAATCAGACCAAACATGAAGTCTCAAAATCAAACTCTCTAGCGCCACCACTTGTCCAAACTTTCACATACGTTTATCATCATAACTTTTGAACCGAATGGGCTACAATCAAATTTCTTTTTTTCTCTGATTCCTTGGCTCAGTCCCATTCAAATGCACCCTATGACGTCATTTTCCGTCATGAATTTTTTCGCGCTATTTTAAATTTTTCGAAAAACATATTTGATCGAACTCGTCCTAGGCCATTTCTCCGATTTTCACCAAAATTGAATCACATGATATACAGACTATGCCAACCAAAAGTTATGGAATTCAAGTTGATTTGACCAACCGTTTTCGTTTAACTTGCGATCAAATTTAACGAAGGACTTGCGAAAATGGACTTGAGACGATATCTCCGTAACGCATTCACCGATTCACACCAAACTTGGTGTGTGTTATGACAACTAGGGTCTGAGGTTACAGGCAGAGTTTCGGCGCACTGCCCCCTAGTGGTCCGGAGATATAAAAAACTTGCTTTTTGGCTTATAACATCTCAACCTTTCGTCCGAAACTCATAAAACTGGTCTCATTACATCCGGCAGAGCATGTCGAGTCAAATGATGTCTGATTTTCACAGGTCAGCCATTTTGGGCGTCGCCCATTTTGATTTTAGGCCAAAAATGCTATATTTTACCAACATATTCACATATTATTACAAAACATGGTATGCATCTGGCACAATGATAGAGGCCAGTATTAACATTAATCAGGCCAAATATGAAGTCTCAAAATCAAACTCTCTAGCGCCACCACTTGTCCAAACTTTCACATACATTTATCATCATAACTTTTGAACCGAATGGGCTACAATCAAAATTCTTTTTTCCTCTGATTCCTTGGCTCAGTCCGATTCAAACCCACCCTATGACGTCATTTTCCGTCATGAATTTTTTCGCGCTATTTTAAATTTTTCGAAAAACCTATTTGATCGAACTCGTCCTAGGCCGTGTCTCCGATTTTTACCAAAATTGAATCACATGATCTACAGACCATGCCAACCAAAAGTTATGGAATTCAAGTTGATTAGACCAACTGTTTTCGTTTAACTTGCGAAATAATTTAACGTAGAACTTGCGAAAATGGACTTGAGGCGATATCTCTGTAACGCATTCACCGATTCACACCAAACTTGGTGTGTGTTATGACAACTAGGGTCTAAGGTGAATTGCGGAGTTTCGGCGCACTGCCCTCTAGTGGTCCGGAGATACTAAAAACTTGCTTTTTGGCTTATAACGTCTCAACCTTTTGTCTGAAACTCATGAAACTGGTCTCATTACATCCGGCAGAGCATGCCGAGTCGAATGATGTCTGATTTTCACAGGTCAGCCATTTTGGGTGTCGCCCATTTCGATTTTTGGCCAAAAATGCTATATTTTACCAACACATTCACATATCATTACAAAACATGGTATGCATCTTCAACCCCATGCCCTGAAAGTACTCAAAAACGTCTGGAGCAGCGCCACCTTATGGCCAATAGTGCTTGGCCCCTTAATTGCTGCTTGCAGCTATATTTACTATTATTATTTTGTTTATTATAATTACATATTGTTTTAATTTTTCTCATATATTCAAGCCAGGCTCATTTTGAAAACATACCTCTATATAGCTTTTTGGAGAGCACCAAATACGCAGTTTTTGTTTTTGCAAATCCACCAGATGGCGCTGTATACGCTTTTTGAGATTTCAAATTTCTCTCGCGAGTGCCATTTATACCTGCTGTTCTTACATAAATCCACCAAAGGTTGCTGTCGACTGACTGACTGACCCACCCTCCTCCTTCCCTTAACCCAACTGATAGTGTTTTTAAAAGCACCAATTGACCAGTGTCCACCCACATCACTAAACCCAACCGATAGTGTTTTTAAAAGCACCGATTGACCAGAGCCTACGCACTTCCCTAAAATCAACTGACAGTGTTTTAAAAAAAGCAATCCAAAAATTAAAAGCCCCCTGATTTTAACCACTATTTACCACATTCCCACCCTGTTATTTACTTGTTTATTTTATTTGTTGGCTTTTGTTTTTGTCTTACCTGCTTTCTGGAATCTTTCTAGACCAAACTCAAACCCTGTCATCGCAGTCAACTGCTCTCTGCGTCTCAAGTCCACTGATGTACGCAGTGAGCCACTGGACCAACTGGTAACAGAGGGAAAGCCGTCCGTATGGACGTGAGCCAGCTGGTAGGAAAGGAACAGCATCATACCGCCTCATAGCATTCGTTTGAAGACGAAATGCAGCCATACGTGTCAGGACACTGGCTTGATCTTTCTCTTTTTTTTATCTCTTTCTCTCTTTGCTTTTCATTCTTGCAGCGTGCACTCAGCTGATCATTATTACTGATCAGTGCGCACATGGCTTGCTGTACCTGTTACCGGTCTCTTCTAATTTCCTTGCTATTTGAGCTCTCCCTTTTCCACTTTCTAGTCGCTAATGTGTCCTGTCGCTATTCAGGCTCGTATATCTCACTATGTTATCTCGTATTGATTCCTGTCATTGTCATTCATTACTTCATGTTGTGATTCTGTTATTCTCTTCTGCCCAGTTTTTGCTTGGTTGCCTGTGATTTTTCAGTTTTATTTTGGATACACCACGACTTGGGTTGTGACGGTGAGGAAATGTCCCCACCGGTTAATCGACATGTGACAACACTGGTAATATCGGTATCACCGTGGGAGTGGGCGTTTCTTCATTTCCTCTTTTTTTCTGCCTTTAAATAGCTTATAAACGCGTGCGTATAAGACTTTCACTTTCAGTTTTGCGGGAATTACCAATTTGACGTCAATTGTTTGAATGGACGAAAAGGAAACTACAAAAAATAAATCCCTGTTATTAAACAAAACGTAACTTTTATTAACATAACGAATAAAACACAATAATGCTACAGGCTGAAAAAAACTGTGGAAGTTGGAACCTTACAAATAACAACCATAAACGCCTATATATTAACAGCTTAGTCCTTATGAACAATCCGTTAATAAAATACATTATTAACTAGGGATGTAACGGTATTGTAAATACCGTCATACCGCAATATTAATTTTTTTCGATATTACCGAAGTCGCATGACTCGGTAAAACTATAGGGCTTCTGAGAAAATTTGCTCAGGCGAATGAAGCGAACGGGAGGTAGCGAAAACTACAATTCCCATCAGCCCATGCTTGACCATCATCCCTTGCGGTCTGTTGTCGCTACAGATCCAGTAATGCGGAAATGGAGTGTGCTGCTAGAAGCGGGGATGAAAAAGAGCTGGAAAACTCTAAAGCGGGTGTTGTCGCGGCGCGCGTACTGAATAGCGGTGTTGTCGTGCGAGTTCTTATCAGCTGTGTTGTCGCGCAAGTTCTTATCAGCTGTGTTGTCGCTATTCAGTAGCGACAACACGCAACTTGTCGCGCAAGTTCTTATCAGCTGTGCTGTGCAGTACTGAATAGCGGTGTTGTCAGCACACTGTTCAGATTGATGCAGACATGAGACCTCTATCTTACTCATGGTTTGTCCTCTCAAGTGGGGGAAAGACAATGCACAACGTTACCCACTGCTGTCAACCTGGGCCAAGTCATATCTCTCTTGGCCCAGAAACCTCAGTCCCAAATGAGAGGGTTTTTTTCTGTTGCAGGGGACATTGTAAATGCCCAGAGATACCAGCTTTTACCAGATTATATTTATATGATAATTTTCCTTTAAACCCATCTCTATCTAAGTGAGTGAGTGATTAAATGTTGAATGTGATGAGTTTTCAACAAAACTAAATTGAAACTTTATTTTTTTTACATGGTTTAATATTTTTTTGTTATTAAAATTAAAGTTCCTGTTTCAAAGCTTACAGATAGATGGCTAATTTGTATGTCATTGACACTTTTGGCACTTTTTTGGAGTATTTTCATAAGTTTAGTTTTTTTCTGTAAATGATTCAATAAATACCGTACCGTGACATTCATACCGAGGTATTACCGTACCGTGAAATTCTGATACCGTTACATCCCTATTATTAACGAATCTATAGGCTATTGAAGAATAAACCGAATGTGAAATATGATCCTTGCATAATGATCACAACTAAACAAGCGAGCACTCATTTTCTATATAAATTATATAAAAAATGTTAAGAATTGGAACATTATGTAAAAAATCTAAAGACTACAGGCTAAATAAAAGCGCCTCGTCAGAGCTAAACATCACCGCACACGTGTCAGTTTACAGCTTCTGGAAAGATCAGACAACCTATACAGATCACACAATCTCAATAAACAACATGTAAATGTATAAATATTTCGATAAGTATTGTTATGGAATATTAATAACTATATGATCTTGCTTTTTGGTTATATCGATACAGCTTTGATCTCTCTTACAAGCGGCAGTTTACAGGTGCTGCATAAGGGCGTCTTACACTGTCAGTGGCGGAATACACACAGCACTGGCAAGACGTTTTATTTTTATTTTATTGGTTGCAGATTTGCGTGTTGTTCCTTTTAAAAAATACCTTTTATTTTTTAAATCTCTCAAGTTAATGTTATCTAGCGAGTAACTATCGAGTCCCTCGGATTGGAGTTCAGTGCGCAGTAAGACTATTGACCAACACCGCCCTGTAAGTTTAAACACTACAGGTCCACAGCTCTGGTGTGGTATGAATTACATGTTTTAAATGACAGCGAGACATGCTACGTTTAGTTTTTATTGTATAATATACGTTATAACCCAGTACACAGTACAATAATATGTTTTGAATGGCTTGTCTATTGACGGCGTATATAGCCGGTAATTAAACATCCTGAGCATATTTTCATTATTATTAAAACACATTAATACAAATTAGCCACCCTTTGATTTTTTTTCGTTTACGTGTATTTTTATCAAAGAAAAATGCAATGAATTGTTAATTTTAGTTTTCATTTTATTAGAATTAATAGGCCTATAATTTATAGGCTACACAACTCATAGCCTATCTTTGGCTCCAATTGCGTTTTTACAGATATCCTACCAATAGACTTTTTTTTTTGGCTCAAAGACATTTATGCCTGTTAAATTCAGCAGTGCATTTTGACAGATTTCGTAAAGGCTTCAGCTATTCTACTTGTCAGCTGCACCTGCCTAAGTTTTGCAACTTGACTTGTGTTGCGGCTCGATGTCTGAATGAGAGAGAGAGAGAGAGAGAGAGAGAGAGAGAGAGAGAAAGAGAGAGAGACAGATCAATCCTCAGATTCGATGTGTGGCCGCACGTCTCAGTTAGGCTACTTTATTGCAATTTTTAATATTGGTTCATCTAAATAAACTTTTCATTTATTAAAAGCCGAAATATTGCCAGATAGAAGAAGCAACTTTCGTTTTTTGAAGAGAGCGGCATCAGTTATAAAAGACGCGCGCACACACAGGATGCGCTCTTGTCAGCCTATTCATTATGGATTTTTTTAACATTAAACACATAATCAAGTGGAAAAAGAACAGCTGAACTTCGGAAAAAGTGCTCGCGTTGCCACGATGTTGTTTCTCTGCAGTTGGATTGTCAATGGCGCTGCTAAATCACTCGCATTGCTAAATCACTCGTTTTAATAAAAAAATAAGATATTTATTATTAAACATTGTGAGATGATGGTCGCGTGATTTTTTTAAAATTAGAGTATGCGTTGCGTATTTATGGCTATTGATCTATCCGCGACCCACCCATAGTTAAACATAAGGTGCGTGTATAAATTAGTTATGTTTCCAGATACTGCCACCTTTGTCAGGCAAAGTTTGCAGATTGTCTCATTAACGTCTTCAGGTTCTCTTTTGCATTTGGTTTGAACCCAAAATATTGCCAAACAGGCGCTTTTGCATTGCGCCATCCTCTTTCTGTAAATTTGACTCCTCTTTTCTCCTCACGTGGTAAATGAAATATGAAGCACTGTAGCTATGTTTAGATTTTAATTATAAAGCATGCTCTCATTTTAAGTCAATTATTTATATGTTCCATTTATTTCAAATAAATGTTTAATAAAAAAAACGAATACTTAAAAAAAAAAATGTGGGGACGGTGTTGCGTCTTAACACTGGTATCACCTTCAACACCGTCTGTCGTGGCAAGCCTAACCACGACCAGCTACCTACCTTCAACTTTGCCTGTCTGACGCTGAGCTTGACTGTCCTTTGTTGTCCTATCTGTCTCCCGATCGATACCAGTCTGCCTGACTTCTTTCACGCCCGCCGATTTGGACACCGGTTGCCTTGTAACCTTTCCCTCTCGCTGAACGATCACATAATTTAACTTGAGTCTTGAGCCTCGGCTCATCGTTGTTTTAAACAGTTAATAAAATCCTTTGTTTTGACAGCATTTGCGTTTGGATCCTTCTCTCTGGGTGTGTTAATATGTACTTCTGGCTACATAATTTGTGATCTCCAGAAATGTATATAGGGGTACATTTTCAGAATGAGCCTATGTTGCATATATTCCTAGCAGGACATTTTCTGAGGGCCATCAAATTTAGGTGAAAATCATCAAAAATGCTGGTGGTGGCGGCAACCTAAAAACTCAATTCTGGCGATGAAAGAGTTAATGTCAGATAAATCACACAAATTATATAGGGATGACAGAAATATTTTGACCACATGGTTGAAACAGACTTTCTTTATTTGTATTGTGTTATGCCATAGTATAGACTCAGCAAAGTGCTGAAAACATTCAATTTTTGGTGCCTGTGGACGTGTTGCTACAGATTTCTTGGCTGCAAACCAGTTTGAGATGATTTTAGTTTTGTAACATGGTGCGTTACATCCTGCTGGAAGGAGCCATTAGTGGGTACACTGTGGTCATACTGTAAATGGATCAACATGGCCAGCAACAATACTCAGGTAGGTTGTAGTGTTTAAACATGCTCAAGTGGTCCAAATGGTTCAAGAAAATGATACCCCCCCACCACCATTAGACCACTACTACTGACCCTTTGGTACATGAAAGAATAGATCCAGATATATGTTTTACTTTCTCTCAGCTCAAAAACAATCTGACTATTCTCTTCAGAATACAAGACTGCCATGTTCAGAATCACTTGAAAGATCTTTTTCAACCAAGTGTGATGTTCGGTTTAAAGTTTGATCACTTTTACATGCCTACATTTTACATTCATTTCTTATTCATTCATTCATTCATTCATTCATTCATTCATTCATTCATTCATTCATTCATTCATTCATTCATTCATTCATCCCTATTAATTCGGGGTTGCCACAGCGGAAAGAACCGTCAACTTATCCAGCAAGTTTTTACGCAGCGGATGCACTTCCAGCCGCAACCCATATCAGGGAAAATTCATTTCTTATTTACTGTTTAAATAAACACACACCGAAAAGCTGTTTGAATAAATTCAGAAGATATTTTTAAATTTTTTAAATTTAAATAAAGTTTAGGTTTGCAGCTAGCAGACAGGATTAGTTTTGTATTGATTTGTTTCATTTTATTGAAAAATGGACCATTTGTGTGCATGTCAACTGCTATTAGATTTTTGAGTACTGGTATTTGAGGATGAGTGTTATACACCTTTTAGTGTGATTTGTGTGATGTTGAATGTATTTTTGTTGCTTGCTGTTTTTTGGTGTGACATATGTGATGTTAAATGTAGCTGTGGAGCCAAAGACAAATTTCCACATGTGGATAATCAAGAAAGTCAAGTCATTTAGTAATATTTATGAAATTAACTTCATCCTTTTGGTCACACTTTATTTAAATGGTCCGTTTGTTGGATTTAAGTTGCATTGCATCTACATGCCAACTTTATTCTCATTAGATTATAATTAGACTGATTGGGGTTAGGGTTAGAGTTTGTTGCCGGAGCAGTATCAACAGATATTAAGCAGACAGTCTACTAATACTCAAATGGATTATCAAAATAAAGTGTTACCATAGTTTTATTCAGCAAGGACGATCAAACTGAAATTAATCAAGTGACTTTGATGACTTTTGAATGCAATTTCTGTACTTTTGGCAAGAATATTGAAATAATGAAATCAGTCACAACCTACAGTACACAAAAAACATTATGCAGCACGACATTTAGTGGAAAGAATTCAGACCCCCTTAAATGTTTCACGCTTTGTTATATTGCAGCCATTTGCTAAAACCATTTAAGTTCACTTTTTCCTCATTAATGTACACACAGCACCCCATCAGCACCCCGAAAAACACAGAATCGTTGAAATTTCTACAGATTTATTAAAAAAAGAAAAACTGAAATATCACACAGAACCCAGTATTTAGACCCTTTGCTGTAACACTCATTGCCTCAACTCAGGTGTTGTCCAGTTCTTCTGATCATGCTTGAGAAGATGGTTCTACACCATAGATATATACACTAGATATCGCATAGGGACCCTGAGCATGCGTCAATAGTGCCGCCACATTGGTACAGTGCTCCCAGGACAAATGTCATTCAACCGCACTAGACAAGAAAGTGTTATTACGTGAAGATGCTGGACTTTAGCGCTGTCTACGAGTGTAGTACTGAGCAAATAAAGAAAACAAAGCACAAAGGCAGAACATTACAGAGGTAAGATTAAGTTTTTAATGTTTTTGTATATTCTGAAATTTGTGCTAAACAGGTGGCGTTATTGATGATAATACAGTCACTTACTGCATTCACCATAAGGCAAAGCAGCTCCAACTCGCACTAAATACTCGGCTTATGTTAGTTTTGTTAAAATAAAATCAGCAAACAATGCAAAATAAATATGACAACGAGATGCTGCGCTGCCAGAAACTTGTATTACTGTCGGCTAGTGAACGAGTCATTTATAACAGAGATTCATTCACAAACGAATCGCTCCCTCCGTCAGTATGAGAAGTGAAAGCAGAAGAGAAGGTGCATTTCAGGACACGGATTAGATCAAATTTAACAGGGAGGGTGAATAGTACATTTCTGTACACACAAACACAAGCTTTTTCTCAGGAAGGCCCATGCGGTCACTGATCCATCAATGTAGAAAAGTGATGTAAAATTATAATTTTCATTAAAAAAAAAAATTTCATACTAACATCCAGGAAAGTCCTGATCATAGATATATGTGTATATCTCTGGCTTTGGATGGCCACAGTCCTCCACTGCAGTTTGGTCCTGCATTCATTTCAAAGGAGCGTTACCCTGTTCCAAAATGGCGGCTCTATTGACGCATTCCGTCCAATAGACAACAACAGGGTAGGCGACATCTAATGTATATATCTATGGTTCTACACCTTCATTTGAGTCCATGGCTGCATCCGAAATCGCTTACTACTCAATAGGTACTGCATTTGAATTTACACATACTACCTGGCCATTAGAAAAATACATTCTATACAGTATAAATGTGAGCAGTAGGTATAGAACGTATGTAGGAACTCGGACGAATGCATCTACTATTTTGTCATAATCACATAATCACATGAGCTTCACTTTCATTCATGAATTGTCTCGAGCGGCATCACGTGCAGCGTGCATCGAATGCACACTTCAGAATCGTGTAGTAGGTAGTAGGTCATCCAGGTACTTCTTGCATACTGTTTTTCGAATTCTATGAATTCAGACACTACTTAGCTCTCATACTAATGCAGTCAGGAGATGGGAGAAAGCTGTAGAAGGTCAGCCATCACTGCAGCCCTCCACCAGCCGGGGCTTAATGGCAGAGTGACTCGACACACGACAGCCTGCAATTCTAAACACCTGAAGGACTCCGGGATGGTGATAAATAAGATTCTGTGATGTGATGAGACCAAGATAGACTGTTTTGGCCTTAATTCTAAGTTGTATGGATAGAAAAAAACAGGCACTGCTCATCACCTGTGTAATACAGTCCCACGGTGAAGCATGGGGGTGGCAGCATCATGCTGTGGGGATGTTTTTTAGCTGCATGGACAGAAAGACTGGTTGCAATTAAGGTAAAGATAAATGCAGCTAATTACATGGATATCCTGTACTGTGAGTGCCTGCGAGTGCTCAGGAACTCATGCTGGGCCAAAGGTTTACCTTCCAACAAGACAATGAGTACGTTTACATGAACAATAATAATCTGATTTTAATATGATTAAGATAATACTCTGATTACGAGTCTACCAAGTAAACAGTGATTTTTAAAATTAATTTAATCCAATTAAGGTCATAATTTAACTAAACAGAAATCAAATTAATACATGTGGAGTATGCCTATTTTAGTTCCATTATTGAAGTGCAGCACAGATATGTAAACGACGCAATCAAACTACTACCGTTGTGTAGGATTTTTGCCACATTTTGCAATAGGATAGTCTATACACACAAAGCTGTTTGACACTATTCTCTACACCTATAGAGTCAGTGAAAGACCACAGACACCTGCATCACAAAATGCAGAGTTTTTTTCCCGTACGGTGTGCAGAATCAAATTCCCTTAAAACAGCACTCTTATAGCAGTTCATACTTGCATCCAATATCTTGTTGGCGACAGAGGGCATGCTTGAAATGTTCCCGAATAAAAAGTGAAAGTGCCAAACAGCAGTTAAAGTCAACAAACTACAGATGAAACACCCGAAATTACATGAAACCCTAAAGGAAATGTGGATAGCCTGGTGACACAATGATGTTAATCGATTAACGAGCTATAACATGTAAAACGGAATCATGAAAGGAAAATTCAAATAGCAACTCATGTAAACATTTTAATCATATTACTGTCTTATTCAAATTGTGACAAATAATTTGATTACTCATAGACATGTAAGCGTAGTCACTGACCCCAATCACACAGCTAAAATAACAAAGAAGTGGCTTTACAGCAACACTGGAAAAAAATATTCAGAGATGTTTCCTTGGATTTACAATTTTTTTTTTTTTGTTTAAGTGGCTATAAACAATTTGTTTGAGCTGAATTTAGACAAACAAATTAAGTAGAATTTTATTAAATTTAATTTGTTTAAATTCAACACAAATAAATTGTTTGCAACAGTTTGCAGACATCATTTTTTTCAGTGAAGTTTGTGACTGTTTTCGAATGGCTCAGCCAGAGCCCTGACTTAAACCCAATCGAGCATCTCTGGAGAGCCCTAAAATGGCTGTCCACTGATGTTTACCATCCAACTTTACAGAACTGGAGAGTATCTGCAAAGAGTAATATCAGAAGATCCCCAAATAAAGGTGTGAAAAACTTGGCTGTATTAGATCAAAAGGGTGCTTAAACTACATACTGAGAAAAAGGTCTGAATATTTAGGACAATGTGATATTTTAATTTTTCTATAACAAATCTGCAAAAATGGTAACAATTCTGTGTTTTTTCTGTCAATATGGGGTCTTATTTTATTAATGAGGAATGATACTACACGCAATATAACAGAGTGGAAAATGTAAGGAGGTCTAAATATTTTCTGTACCCACTCTATGATAGAGATGCTAACATGCAAATTGGCTCTTTACACTGAACATATTTCCAATTTACATGTTTTTTTCCCCCATTAAAACATGTAATGCAACTAAATTCATTCTCTATCATAAGCAAATATCAAGGAAACACACTGCACTGTAAACGGCTCAATGTGCCCAAACCCAAAATGCTGTAAGGAAAAATCTGCTTACCAGAGGCTGAATTTGGGTTCCTCTGTATTAAAGATGTAAATAAACTTCACATTTCAATATAGAGATGGGGCTTTACAAGACACAATGATTGTAAAGATAAAAAAGCAAGCTATTTGAGATGCTTTAATTTGATTGAATTTGATTATGATAAAATATAATGAGTGTAAATGTAATTGTTTATCATGCTTGACTGACAGAGCCGAGCCATTTCCATCAACAAGTGATAAACAGGGGAAGCGTGTGTAGCATAATTTAGTTCTTCGTGACAGTTCCTGTGAAGACCTTTATCACAATCACACTGAGAAAGACTGAATAAGACTTTTTTCTTGCACTTCAGTTTTGTACGATTATTTAAAATGCATTTGATTGATAGTATATTTTAAAATATACTATACGGAAATCTACCAAGAGCCTTTTATACCCTGAAAATCATGTAATTAAGAGACATTATTATCAAGTCATTCAAAAATCACTCCGAGGTAAATGTGCACAGCAGAAAGCAAATGTTTAAGTCTTTTAAAGGAAATCTAGGGCATAATGAGTCCATTCTGTCGAATTACAGTATCCCCATTGTGAACAACAAGCTGAGCCTATTTGCAATAAGCCACATTGCTCTCACAAATTAGATGAACGTTGGAGTTCTGAGCCCTATTTAGATCTAGAGATGAGATGAGATTCAGAGAAACTGCGCTGGCTGTAAAGATCTATGATGACAACTCCTCTTCATGCTTCCTGCTTTCATCTGTGTACAGAAATACCTCCCTATTTCGAAATACACCCAGACTGATCCTTGGAGAATATCAACTACTGCTCTCAACAACACAAAAAAAAGATGTGTAGAGATGTGCGCTCATAGGGAGAAGTTTTTGAAGGCATTCTGTAGTTTGTATCGTTGCAGAAACTTGTGAATATTGCAATACTTGATGATTTAATCATGAAAAATTAATAATTAACAAAGTCCTGTATATAAATAGAATCATTAATCATGCTACATATGTGCGTATAAGTCCTGAATACAGAAATAAAAGGCAACAGAGCTACACCTCAAAATACCAGCCACCAGACTACACACACGTTCATAACACGGTCATAACTCAGAGGCTCCAAATTCCCAGCGGCATGAGATGGTCATTTAGCTAAAGACTTTATGTTTGTTCATTCGTTCATATATTCCTCTTTTCCGGGGCTGGGTCGTGGGGGCAGTAGTCCAAGTAGAGAACCCAAGTAGAGACGTTCCTTTTCCTAGACACTTCCTCCAGCTCCTCCGGGAGGATGCCGAGGCGTTCCCAGGCCAGCCGACATAGTCATAGAGACATAGTCCCTCCATTCTGTTCTAGGCATTCCCTGATGCCTCCTCCCGGTTGGCTGGGCATTCCTGGAACACCTCCGTAGGTAGGCATCTGAAACAGATGCCACTTCAGCTGACTTCTCTCATTGTGGAGGAGCAGCGGCTCTACTCAGAGCTCCTACTGGGTGACAGAGCTCCTCACCCTATCTATAAGGGTGCACCCTGCCACCTTACAAACGAAACTCATTTTTAGTCTCTTGTATCCAAGATCTTGTCCTTTCGGTCCTTTCAAAAGCTTTGCCTTTTAGCTCAGTTCCATCTTGACCACAAAGGACCGATACATTGACCACATTACTACTGCTGCTGCACTAATCCGCCTGTCAATCTCAAGTTCCATCCTTCCCTCACTCATGAACCAAACACCAGAATCAACCCAAGCTCATTCTGAAAACGTAGTCCCGTGGACGTTTCTGGAGACAGCGGAATACGTCCTTTCGGGACCGCTTACCTCCTTGTGGAGGGCTTTCCCGCTGCAACCCGTTTGTCCACTCAGCTCACCGTGTACGTCGGCAGGCTCGCGATGCAGAGAGGAGTTGACCACGGCAACCGGTTTCGAGTCCGGGGAAGAGCGGTTCCAGCAATCAGGTAAGACAAAAACAAAATCCCAAAAATTAAGTGAACGAGTTTCGTAACAGGGTGAGAATGCGGTGAAATTCGAAAACGCGGTAGAAAAAAAAAAAATCAGGGCTTTTCTTTTTTTGGACGGCTTTTGTAAACTGTTGCTCGGGTTTAGGGAAGCGAGCGGGCGGGCGGGTCAATCGGTAAAATTGGTTGGGTTCAGGGAAGGAGGAGGGCGGGTCAGCCGATTGGCCGGTCGCGCAGTCAATCATCCGGTCAGTCGGACAGCGGCCTCAGGTGGGTTCACGCGAGAAAATCGCGGGCGTGAACTGCACTCGCGAGAGGCGTCTGAGGTGCGAAAAAGCGCACAACAGCGGCCTCTCGCGGATTCGCGAAAACAAATACTGCAGCCGTACGTACCCGCCGGGACGTATTCCGCGGTCTCCAGAAACGTCTGTGGGACTACGTTTCCACAATGAGCCTGGGTTGCCCAGAATACTTGAACTCCTCAACCTGGGGTAAGGACTTTCCTCCAACCTGGAAATGGCAAACCACCTTTTTCTGGAGAAGCACCATGGCCTCGGACTTGAAGGTGATGAAGACAACAGAACAACATTCTCTGCGAAAAACAGAGATGACTCCAATCAACACTGTTGAAAACAGTGATAGTGTTGAAGGCAATGATAAAGACTAAATAAATGCTACTATTTTTCATATGTTGCACTTACTGGTCTAACACAGACTCATTGAGAATACGTAGTGCCATATACATATCTAGAGAGCGTGAATTATTTAGCCAGAGGTGGATGGGTTTTTCTACTGTTACGAGTTTGCCCAATGGGTCGGTGCGTATTGCCTCATTTACACTAGCAGTGACTTTGTAGTTGCCGGTCGCTCAGGGTGGCGATCTGCTGCAAACGCAGGTATGTTTAGGTCTACACCACGAAGGATACAACCGGCCTCTAAGCAAACTGAGATAGGATCCCTTGAGCTCTTCTAATGCTCCTATTGGCTGTCACTCTAGAAACTTGCACTTCATTTGCAAAAAGTTAAAGGATTCTCAACTTTGTTGCGTCGCTCACCACACCCACCTGGTCACCAATGGTTGCTGTTGCTCGTGTAGACGGAGGTCGCCGAAAGTCTCTTGCGGAAACAGAAAATTGTGTTCTAATGTTTAAAAAAATAATAATAACAAAAAATAAATCTCTCTCTCTCTCTCTCTCTCTCTCTCTCTCTCTCTCTATATATATATATATATATATATATATATATATATATATATATATATATATATATATATATATATATATATTTATTATGTGCCTATGACAGAAAACAGAATAAGCCTGTCCTATTTAAGACTGAAGGGCTTTATACTGTAAAGCAACCATTCTGGATGTATTTTATACTGCTTATTCATCAACTACTTGTCCCAAAACATAAAAAAATAGAATGAAATCATTGTTTTAAGCCATAATAATTTATTATTTTTTTAATTAACTGCAAAGCTGTTGAGACTTGAAAACATCTGATGGAACATACACTAACTTGCGCATTATTTTGTTACAAAACACCACCAAAGAGTCAAAAATTGCTGCTGTAACAGACAAGTAGATACACATGAATGTGGATGTAAGAATCTGGGTTTGAACATATTCACTGACAGTCAAGGTGATTTGAAGTTCCCAGTTGAGCTTCTGTTATTCAGCGGTTGTTATCCCAGAATAACATAACTTGGAATGTCGCAACTGACCAATCAGAATCAAGTATTCCAGACAGCCGTGTAATAACATCAGTCAATGCACTGCGAGTTATGAATGGCATTTTCATTAAATTATGTTCACAAAGATCAATATATAAAACAATAAGTATTTTTTATGTTAGCGAATACATTAACTAACATTATCTAATGGAAACTATTATAAACTGTTGGGCCCAGTTTAAATCTGAAACTTAGAGGAAATTTTTTTCAATATGGTCAATCTGTGCTTTTTAACTAATTACTTAATAAAAATATTACTTATTTACTAAAATATTTGTTAAATTTTGAAACATTTTAAAGCATTTTTAACAGCTATTTTATCATTTAGTGCAAGAAAAGCTTGTGGCCTAGTTGAGCCATAATTGGAAGTGGAGGAGGGAGATTGCTGTTTCCTAGAAGGAGCTCAACCTGCCTGAACTTCAGCTTAAAACAGAATGCCCAACAGGATGGGGATCTTGACAAGCTGTGGTCCAGAGGATGAACAACAAACCTGCTCTTGGATGTGTTCTCAGGCTAGACACCTGACACAAACCTGGCAGGATATTGAAGTCCTTGAAGTGATCAACAAGACACTCACTGAAGGAATTCACTGAGGCTCTCTCGAGTGAGCAGTATATTGCTATCTCCTCATTCAAGCCGGTTCTCCATCTTTTTGAAACAATGATGACAGTTAAGTCAAAAATCCTGCATTACTTTAAAGAAAAGTATAGTGATCCACACATTCAAAAGCTGCCTTGATATAGGCACAGTATTGGATTCATGGTTTAAACTGGACCACATCAGTAGCGTATGTTTTCATCTACCTCTTTTAATGTGCATTTTGAATATGCGCATAAAATAATTGTTTGATGGAAACGTCAAGATGCGCATAAATGTTGAAAATGTGCATAACGGATTAGGATGAACTTTTTATTCGATAAGAAAAGATGCGCATAAACTGCGGTGGAAACACAACCGAACAAATTCCAGTTTGTGCATTAAATAAAGGTCTCTGAGATCTCAAATTTCTCTTGCGAGAGTCATTTGCCACTGTTGTTCTCATGTAAATCCACAAGAGGCCGCTGTCTACTGACTGACAGACTGACTGACTGACTGACCGATCGACTGACCCACCCACTTCCTTTTCTAAACCCAATCGACAGTATTTTGGAAAGCAATCCAGAAAAAGAAAAGCCCTCACCTGATTTTTACCATGTTTTCAAATTTAACCACATTCTCACCCTGTTATTCATTTGTTTTTTTATTTTTTTGGCTTCTGCTTTTGTCTTTTTTGCTTTCTGAAACTGTTCTTTAACAGACTTGAACCCCGTCATCGTGGTCAACTACTCTCTGCATCTCTGCGTAAACGGCGAGCTACTGGACAAACTGGTAACAGTTTGGAACTGCATCATACCACCCCATAGCATTAGTTTTAAAGATAAAATGCAGCCATACGTACTTCTGGCTGCATAATATGCGATCTCCAGAAATGTATATAGTAGGGATAAATTTTCAGAATGAGCCTACGTTGTTTTTACTCCAGTACTTTTATTGAATGTCCTGTTTTCCCTTTAATTTCGTTCTGTTTTGATCTCGAGTGCAATAAAAATGTTGAAAAAATGAGAATAGTGTGAGAGAACCATGTATTAGGATATAAATCAGTTCTCTAAATGATTTAAAATGCAGCTGCAAGGCTGTTGAAAGGTAGCCATAGGTTTGATCACACTGGACAATAATACAACAAAATACGGAACAGGAATATAAAATAACAATGGAGTATTATCATAGAATAATAACAGAATAATGAAATGCAAAACTTTTATTTGGAGACTGTGTATTAACTTTCAAAGTTTAGACAACGAATCTCCTTCTACATAAAAAAGCAAAAATGTGCATTCAATTTAAGATTCAATAAGCTTAAAAACTGAAATCCCTTTTAAATAAAATGCTAGCTCTGGAGGTCCATTCATCTATCAAGCGGTTGCAGTGGACAACTTCTGTTCAATCACTGCCCTTTTGTGCGTGTATATGGAGAAGAGACAACAAACTGGCTTATGTATAAACAAAATGGGACAGTGTATGTCTTATATTTTTATTGTTTTCTATGCAAGCACACTCAATGGATGTGCATGACTATTATATATTTGCACCAATCAGAAGAATCCAGAGGTAAGGCAAGTGCTGTGAGTTCTGTTTACAGTAGTACAGTATGTTGGCATGGCAACTGTTTTATTTGATGGCAGCATTGCAGAGAAGGCTCTTTAAAAAACATTCCTGATCGCTGCATGATCTTGCGATTTTAGACACAAATATGTATTCTGTGTGAAAGGCACTCAGTTGTTGCATTGGCATGGTCTTTCCCTGGTGATTGCCACATGTGGACTGACTGCATTTATCAAAGTACATACACTACCTGACAAAAGTCTTGTTGTCAACCCCAAGAGCAACAAACAATAACTTCACTTCTAGTTGATCATTTGGAAAAGTGTCAGACGTGTCATCTGTTGAGCTGCATCCCAATCATCACAAATACTGCAGAAGATCTATTAGAACCTGCATGGACCCAAGATTCTAATAGAAATCAGTCAATTTAGGTGAGGAACAATCATGGTTTGGGGTTCCATTCAGTATGGGGGCATGTGAGAGATCTGCAAAGTGGATGGCATTATCAACAGCCTGAGGTATTAAGACATTTGTGCTGCCCATTACATTACAAACCACAGTATAGGGCAAGTTCTTCAGCAGGATAGTGCCCCTGCTCATACTTCAGCCTCCACATCAAAGTTACTGAAAGCAAAGAAGGTAAAGGTGCTCCAGGATTGGCCAACCCTATCAACAGACATGAACATTATTGAGCATGTCTGGGGAAAGATGAAGAAGGAGGCACTAAAGATGAATTCAAAGAACTCTAGGAGTCCATCAAAACCGCTTTCTCTGCCATGTCAGATGACTTTATTAAGTTATTTGAGCCATTTCAGAGATGTATGAATGCAGTCCTCCAAGCTCATGGGAGTCATACACAATATTAATTCTTTTTCCACTGCACCATGACTTTATATTCTATACTGTACATTATTTCTATTAAATGACAAAACTTTTGACTAAGCAAAGTCAGACCTGACTGTCCTAAATAAGTAATTAAAATTTAAACTAAATAATTCATTCATTCATTTTCTTGTCTGCTTAGTCCCTTTATTAATCCAGGGTCGCCACAGCGGAATGAACCGCCAACTTAACTTATCCAGCAAGTTTTTTACGCAGCAGATGCCCTTCCAGCCGCAACCCATCTCTGGGAAACATCCACACACACTCATACACTACAGACAACTTAGCTTACCCAATTCACCTGTACCACATGTCTTTGGACTGTGGGGGAAACCGAACCGGTTTGCAAACACACAGAAACGCCAACTCAGCTGAGGTTCGAACCAGCGACCCAGCGACCTTCTTGTTGTGAGGCGAAGTGCTACCCACTGCGCCACTGCCTCGCCCTAACTATATAATTTATTTCGGTAAAATGCACATAATCTAGAGGCCTTTGCTTTTCATATAATACATTTGTGATACCAAATAATCAACTAGAAGTCAAGTTATTATTTGTTGTCCCAAACACTTTTACTGTGACAAATACATGTACCATTTTCATCCTAATAAACATATCTTATCCATCTAATCATATCAATATTTCCCTCTCTACCTAATTCTGTACTTGCTGAATAGGAATACTGGAAAAATACAAGAATCAAACCAGAACTTAGAATTGAATGACCTGAATGAGAACATATTTGGGTTTCATTTATGCTTTTTTAGAGGTTGAGAATAAGGTGGAAGAATATTACCTATCAGCCAGGTCAGAACTCTTAGCTAAAGGAGTCAAGGGAAGGAGGCCATGGATGTACACAAACCAGGAACCCAACAGGCAGAGACATAGCAGGAGGTGGATATCTAGATGTATTTAAATAGCTGAAGAGTGCTACTGACCCCGAAGGATCTGCAGACCTAGGAGACACTATTTGTTCTATAGTTTTTTTTTTTTTTGACATGGACATCACAATTACACTGGACAACCAAATGCATTTGTTTAAGTGTTTAGCACCTGTCCACAGGTGGCTTAAAAATTGGCAAATGGAAATATAATAAATACATATACACAGCATTAAAATTCTTTATATAAAATTACTGAAGGCAAAAGCAAAGGCGACATGATCCAACAAACTATCAGTAGACTATTTGTGCAAACACTGCTGTTTTGTTTTTAACCACTTTTTAAGAGCACTACTAAAAATATTTTGATTACTTTCTGATTTTAAGCTAACCGGTAAATCATTCCACAGTTTGGCTCCCTTTACAGAGAAGACAGATTGACCAAAGGAGGTCTTACACTATGGCACTAGACAGTAACCATTAGCAGTTGCTCGTGTAACTCTGTGAGAGGTTTGATGCCTACTGATTAGCTCAGAAAACAGGATTGGAAAATGATTATTTAAACATTTAAAAAACAATTTAAGATAATTAAATTTAATAAAACTATCAAAACTAAGTAGGTTATGTTAACATAAAACATCACAATGATGCCATTGCATAGGCTTTAAGTCCATAATTTTAACTGCTTGTTTATATATTGAGTCAACAGGCTTCAATGTAGCTGATGTAGTTTTATACAATGAAAATTGTATCAAAGCAGATTTACAGCCAAGCCAAAGGTGACAGTGGCAAGGAACCAAAACTCCAGTGGATTTAAAAACAAACCTTGGGAGACACCAGGCCCAGATGAAGGTTCAGTTCTCCTTTGGCTAAACAATAGAGAGGCAGAGCTGCAATGCAGTCAGAATCGGATGACTGGCTTGTCAGTGACCTTAAGTGCGACAAGCATGCTTCAGTCCCACAGAGTTCCCCTCCAACCTTAATCAAACACACTCAAACTAGCTAATTAAAAATTCTAAGAGCTACTAGAAAGCTACAGCTATGTGAGTTTTTCTTAAGGTAACTTGCTCCATGGAAAGAAAGTACCCTGGTGGAGTTTAAGATTTGGAGTCACAGATTTTAACAGCTCTGTGACATGGTCGGCTCAACAAAAAGTGAAGGAGCTTAAAATCCATCAAAGACTTACAGTGTAGAACATCAAAGCTCCATTTCAACTTTCATACTCAGACATTATTGTCAAGTCAGACACTTGGTCAGCCATTGTGCAGGGGCTTCATTGTGCAGGGCTTCTGCTGGCCCATGTGAGCTGTTTTTGATTGTCTGCAGGTGCCGATGCTCCAATCTTCCTCAATTGGCCAAATGGTGAAAGGAAATCCACAATGCACTAGCACCTAGTCCACTACATCTCGAAAGCTTTCTCAACATCTCCTGTTATCTGGTTAGGCACAAACTTGAGACCTACTCAGAAATTCTGCCATCATTGATTATCAGGTCCAAGAAATCTGTTGTGCTCCTCAAGGGGGTGATATCATTTGATTGGAGGATTTGAACTGCCACTAGATTGAGTTTTAGGGGTCAATTCAATCGTTGAAATCAAACTCAGGTCCAACAGACAATCAATCAATGTTTAATCAACCTCTGTGCTTCGTTTTGCTTGGGAACTAATGTGGTCAGGACCGAAGTGTATTGGACTGTATTCTCTGGAATGCTCTCAAGCATTGGACTTGTTCATCCTGATAGTTTGCTGAAGAACAGCGTCATAGTTCATTACCATAAAGTTAAATGTTGATTTCAACTCTTCTTGACGGCCATAATGTGTCATCCAAAATGTTTTTCTGCCACTTTTGCTGAAGCTTAGTTCAGGCTCCCATTGAAAATGAATGACTTCTGGCTACTTTGATGCTCTGTTATGTAAATGTATAGTCATGCGTTGATGCCTTTATGCTTGAAAGACTTTGGCTGTTTCTCAATATGCGTTCTTCAGCGGTCTTGCTTCCTCGTGTTCTCGTGCAACGTCATCATCAGCTGTTCAGTTCAGTTCCAATACTCAAGACCGCAAGTACGGAGGACGCATGAAACTTCCCGGATGTGTTCTTGATATCGAGGACGCAACGATGCAGACTTGAGCACCAAACTCGCTCTGGAAGTCCCAGAAGTCATTGCGACAGGAGGGGGGAAGCGCTGCATTTTATTTTGATTTATTATTATTATAAAAAGTTTAATAATATTAATAAGTTCAGAGATATATTAAAGTTCAGAGATATCACTTTTTTACCCCAGGAGTTTCCCTAAATGAAACAGTGAAAGTAAACATTACCAAAAACATCTTAATAAAGGAATAAACACATTAAGGGTGTTTGTTTGCTGAAATTCATATAAAAATTTTTTATTTATATTGTGCAACATATATTTATAATGTTTTTATGCAAAGTATATATTTTGAAAAGGGGAAAAACAATAAATCGTTGTATGAAGGCTGTAATGTTTAAACAATTTACCATTTAAAACACGTGAAGGTCATGTGACCATCAGGAAGAACGCAGCATCTCATTTCTCAAAGGACGCGTTCTCTGCCCTCGCGGTCTCCTGAGTTCGTTCTTCCGAGGACACCTGGCAAGACCGGTCTCCACAAGAACACAAGTCCGTTCTCTGCGTTCTTGGAATTGAGAAACAGCATTTGTCTCCCCTTTAAATGTTTATTGGTAAAATTCATTCATTCATTTTCTTGTCGGCTTAGTCCCTTTGTTAATCCAGGGTCGCCACAGCGGAATGAACCGCCAACTTATCCAGCAAGTTTTTACGCAATTTAGTCTACCTAATTCACCTGTACCACATGTCTTTGGACTGTGCGGGAAACCGGAGCACCCGGAGGAAACCCACGCGAAGGCAGAGAGAACATGCAAACTCCACACAGAAACACCAACTGCACCACTGCCTCGCCTTATTGGTAAAATAGCAATTTCCATCAAAAATATGTATTTCACCTTCATCTAACATTACTTTCACTTTCTTTATGTAATAATGCTCCAACTAAAGGTGCAGCATTAGCAACCGGTTTATTAAAACACTCACAAACGTGATAAATATAGACCAAGAACAATGGGAACAGGAGACTTGTTTATATCAAAAACTAGAGATCACATTTTAAGACACAACCAATGAGCAACTACACAAATGACTAGGACGACCAATGAGAACAGGACACATGAAGAAAGGAGCATACTGTATAGCTTCGGGTGCTTCAGTTTCCCCCCAGTCCAATGACATGTGCTATAGGTGAATTGAATAAAACTAAATTGGCCGTAGTGTATAAATGTGAATGAGTGTGTATGGGTGTTTCCCAGGACTGGGTTGCAGTTGGAAGGGCATCCGCACTGTAAAAACATGCTGGATAAGTTGGCGGTTCATTCCGCTGTGATAACACATGCTAAATAAAGGGACTAAGCCAAAAGAAAATTAATGAATGAAGACTAAACTACAAAATAATAGACTAGACAAAATGAATCAAAAACACAACTTACTTCCCCTAGAGGTGGCTTCTGATAGCCAATGAACACACAAAATAAAGTCCATGTGGATGGAGGACAGGAGATAGTTCAGTGGGTGGGATTGAGAGCTATGTTCATGGTGAAGAGAAAGGCCTGATCCATGAAGCAGAGATGTGATAAGTTCCAGGTTTTGCTACGTTGCACGCTTGAAAGTTTTAAGGCAGGTGGTGACCCAAGCTCTGAATCCACTGGAGTTTGTGTCCCACAATCCCGGTTGTTGCTAGATCGGATACGTTTGCGGCCGGAAGTTAACGATAATTATTTCTCTTATTTATTACATTTCCCATTTTTTGTTTAATATTATTTATTGTTTATTAACATCTACCCCCACCCCAACTGTCACAGTAACATAAACAGTAGTTGTACTGAGTATTATTTATGTTATCTATTAGATTACCCAATAAATAGTATTTTAAACGCCTACCCCCACCCCAACCCTAAACCCAACCGTCACAGTACTGTAAAAATATTAATTATTGTTATACAGTGTCATAAAAATAATGCTGCTATATTAATGTGCATATCGCACTTCCTGCCTGCCGCATATTCGATCTAGACTTTACCCACAATCTCTGGGTTTATTTACCCAAAACGAAAACCTTATTTTAAGGACATAGAATGTATGTTCCATAAATGTTAATGATTATGAGATTTTAGACTCATGTTGAAAAAATCTTTTTAAAGATAGGAATGACACTAAGTGGTTACCACAGATTCCCCAAAGCACGAAGGTCACTGGTTCAAGCCCTGGCTGAGAAACCTCCAGTGTCTATTAGGGTTTCTTCCTGGTGCATGTGAGAAATACTCAAAAATGTCTGTCAATGTTTTAAAACTATTATTTGATTTACCAAAATCACACAAGTGGCAATTTCACATCTGTCACATCCATAACGCAAAAGTGTCACATCCATAACGACACTTTTTCCTCATAAATGCAGCAAAATAAAATATATCATGCTTGTTATATAGAGAGACATATTTTATCCTTTTGATTATCATTTTTTCTTTTGGGTTGTGCAGTTTAATTCACAGAATTTCTACAAAGGATGTTGTATACTATGTATACTACATTCTTACTCTCACCTATGGTCATGAGCTTTGGGTCATTACCGAAAGGACAAGCTCTCGGATACAAGCGGCCGAAATGAGTTTCCTTCGAAGGGTGGCAGGGTGCACTCTTATGGATAGGGTGAGGAGCTCTGACACCTGGGAGGAACTCGGAGTAGAGCCGCTGCTCCTCCACATTGAGAGAAGTCAGCTGAGATGGCTCGGGCATCTGTTTCGGATGCCTCCTGGACGCCTACCTAGGGAGGTGTTCCCGGCATGTCCCACCGGCCTCGAGGAAGACCCAGGGCATGCTGGAGAGACTATGTCTCTCGGCTGGCCTGGGAACGCCTTGGGATCCCCCCGGAGGAGCTGGAGGAAGTGTCTGGGGAGAGGGATGTCTGGGGTTCTCTACTAAGGCCCCGTTTACACTAGTGCGTTTTAGTTTTAAAACGGCGTTTTAGAATGAAAACGATCCGCGTCCACATTCGCGTTTTACCCAGCGTTTCTGAACTGCTCTCCGTCCACACCAAAATGCGAAAAAGGCACATCACGTGACCACACAGACACTCTCGGGCAAGCGCTGGAGCCCATCTACCCAGATGAGAGCTGTGCTAGTCGGACTTCTCATCCAGCATCTCCCGCTGGATCTAATCTCACTATATTTATTAAACGGGATATTTCATTCATCTTGTTGTCTTTATCTAACGACATATTCCCTGACTTTGGTCATTGGAATCTATTACTTTTTCTCAGGTAACGTGTTTTGGCTAAGCGCAAAGATAAGTTAATGATTAATGTAACCGTAGCCTATTCTGTATATTGACTGATCGCTTGCCTTTATTTTCTATAAATGTATAAACTTATTGTATGTTATACTTTTATAATGGCCATTATCGATTATTAAAACTGATATTCAGCAAAAGAGAGGCTGTGTTTCGTCTTTTCACTGAAATTGAAAGGAGGCAGTTGTTATCGGCTCCGTTTTGTTATAAATATCCACACAGTGAAGATGACGCTCATATATGCAGCACGGCGCCTCAACATTTCTGCTGACTAAGTTGCTAATATTAAAATGAAAATAGGCAGTTCCTTAAATCATGTTTACATTTTATTGTTGAGAAAGTGAAACAACGTAGCCAGGGTGATGTGAATGAAGTTATAAAGTACACTGTTCCCTTTGAAGATTTACCCGTGTCCTCGGTATAGTCTGCTTTCCATATCAAACTGAGAAGAAGAGACTGCAGCCTTAATCAAACTTGCGAAGTCTGAACTTACAAGGAGAGAATGCAGGACTGAACTGTGTGTGTTAGGCTACTTAATATTCAGGAAAAGCCTAAATCAGAGAGGCGAATGTCTGCAGTCCCGCCTCCGTTTTCAGATATCTCCGTTTTCCATCATCCACACTGAGACGGAGCAGCAGCGTTTCAGAATGAAAACGGCCTCTCCAGCGTTTTCGAAACGCTCCGTTTTCGGCGCTCGAGAACTCCGGCGTAGTGTGGACAGTTGGCGTAACCGTAGCAAAACTTATGGGTTTTCAAACTAAAACGCATTAGTGTAAACGGGGTCTAAGATTGCTGCCCCCGCGACCCGGCATGAATGAATGAATGATTGTTGTATACTGTAAACTCACAGATTTTTGGTGACATCCATAACAAGTTTATTTTCCTCATTTATAGTACAAAACATGTTTACAGATTTATATTTTTCTGGTTCCTTAACTCTGTGGTCAGTTGTTTTGGAAAATATAAACAGATGTTTCAAAATAATGTTAGCATATACTTTCTCAGTAATATTATATTTTCGGTTTTTACTGCAAATGTCACATCCATAACGCTGGAATTGCTCCTATACAAAATTTTGCATTTTAACCATTAGTAGACCTACACATAGGCCTTATATTATTAGTGTTGTTTTACCATATGTTTGAGAATGAACAATAACAATAGGCTAATCATATTAACCTTTAATTTACATTTACAGAATCATGAGAAAATCGTGATCTCGATTTTAAGCAAAAAAAAAAAAAAAAGTGATTCACATTTTAGCCAGAATCGTGCAGCCCTAATACTTATCATACTTCAATTACAAAAATTGGTTCAGTAAAGCCATTCTATAAAAAAAAAGTTTTGCAGTTAGTGAATTTCAGCCCTGAAGCTGTTTATGCAGTACCTGCAGGCAGAATGAGACCTACAGCAGCAAAATAGCCAGAACTGACAAACTAAAGTTAACAATCTGACAGTCAGCACACAGACTCTGTTGCATGTAGTCGACATTAAGCAGGCATATAACAGTTTATTCATCTCGAGGGAACCTGATACTATATATATATGTATATATATATATATATATATATATATATATATATATATATATATATATATATATATATATATATATATACATTTTTTTTTATATATATACAACAATACGTTTTCTGAATCTCAAACAATGTTGCATCACCATTATTTGGAAAATCTTGCAAAATGGCCACTAAACCAGTTAACTATAAACACATTCATTCTTTAGTATTTTTTGTGCCAACAAAATGTACAAATTTTGTGCCCCCCCCCCCCCCCCCACATTAGTCAGATGTTTATAAACCAGTTGTACAAAGTATTTACCAATGGAACTAAAAAAGGGCACATTATTTATATCTGTTTCACCTACAACCCACAGGGACCCCGTCACCATGGGAACTGCAGAGGTGATTGGGAAAAGATTTCAAAATCTTAGGTTTATCCAACTTGAAACGCAGGCAGTTGTGTTTCATGAGATGCCAGCCACAGCCCAGCATCACCGAAATGCAAACACATCTCAGCAAGCCTAGCATGAATTCCCTCCATGCCACATCAGCAGCAGTCAACCACATCAATCCGGTGATCGGATTTCTCTCCTGCACCAAACAAGAGCTGAAACCTCACTCGATTTCTTCCAGAATTTATGTTTAAGCAACCAATTGATTGATTGGTTAATCAATAAATTATTCATCTAATAATACATTCGTTCATGTATTCATAGGAAACCAATTCATGTATTGTTTGTTAAAGAGCTCCTATTATGCATTATAAAAGGTCATGTTTTGGTTTTGGGGGTCTCCAACAACAGACTAATATGCATGCAAGGTCAAAACACACTTTCATTGTCTTATAATAGGCCTTTATTTTTACCTAATTATCCCAACGACTCCCATATGATTTGTTAAGCGATTCATTTGTTTCCAAACCCCTCCTTAGCATGATGCTAATCTGCGCTAATTGTTCGGATGAACATATAGGGCTCTATTTTGATGATCCATGCGCAAAGTGCAGGGCGCAAATGCATTAAGGGCGCGTCAGAATCCACTTTTGCTAATATAAGGATGGAATAATTCACTTTGCGATGTGGCACATGATCTACAAGGGTAGAGCTTATTTTGGTTATAGGTGTGTTTTGAGAAAAAAACAATCGGAGTCTCATCTCCCATTCCCTTTAAGAGTCAGTTGTGTCGCGCCATGGCGCATTTGCTATTTACATGATGCAAAGTAAGTGTAAGTGGAAAAAGTGAACATTTTACTAGCAAGAAAACAGTTAAACAGAGCATCTGCAGCGCGAGAATGAGAGATAAGGCCTCTTATTATCTACTTTCACTTTCGCTCTCATGGATAGGGAAACCTTGTGCGCACAGACATAAATTAGCCTATAAACAATTAATTTTGTTTGTTAAGCGCAAAGATTTGTTTCAAAATTATTTCTAAATTCAGTTCTAATTTCCAGCAAACGAATAAATGAACAATAATAACGAAGTGTGGTGAGGAAGTGGTGATGAAGTGAAGTGTAGTTATATCCTAAAACCTGACAGGTGGGCAAATGCAAAGCTTGTTTAAAAAAAATAATAATATAAATATGAATATAATAAATAATACTGCTAATAATAATAACATTAAACAAAAGCAAATTGCTATGAATGAACTGAAAAAGCCTCCCGAGATGAAGGATTCAGGGCAGTGGTTTTTAAACTCATGTAGGCTAAAAAATAATATGCTTTGTAATATTTTAATCCTTTATATTTATATCCTATATATATCCTTATTATATCCTATATATGTATACATATATATATATATATATATATATATATATATATATATATATATATATATATATATATATATCCTTAATATTTTAATTATTTTTCATCTGTGAAGACATTTGCGCATTGCTCTACATCTTGTGCGTATCTAGCAGTGTGTAAGCAAGGCGAACAACTAACGCGCTCTGCGCTGGACAATAGACCAGCTTTTTTCTAGTCTATAGAGCAGACTATTATAGTTTCTCAACTCGCCAGCAGTGCGCCTCAACACGCCTACCTTTTTAGACCAGAACGCCTATGGGCGCACAAATGAGCGCAAATGCATTTGCTATTTAAACAGCGTGGTGCAAACGTCAAAACGACTCTTGCGCCAAGCTGAAACTAGCAAACAACAATTGCGTCGCGCCTTGCGCCACATTGCGCCGGGTGTATGATAGGGCCCAAAGAGATAAACAGATACAGTACAAGCGGTTACACAAAAGCAAACACAATTAAACACATAATTTGCAAGCTAGAGAAAACAAGGAGGCAACCATTTTAATCACACTTCAGCCCCATTTACACTAATACTTTTTTAGCTTTAAAACAGCGTTTTGGAATGAAAACAATTCGCATCCACACTGGCGTTTCACCTAGCATTTCTGAACAACTCTATGTCCACACTACATCACTGAAAACGCACATCAAGTGACCACACACACACACACACACTTTGGCATGCGATGCAGAGTATGTGGACATCTGAGCTCCAGACAGTCATCTACCCAGATGAGAGCTGAGCACGTCGGACTGTTCATAAATGATCTACCGCTGGAACATATCTCACTATATTTGTTAAACGTGATATTTAAATCATCTTGTTCTCTATATATCACGACATATTCCCCAACTTTGGTCTTTTGAATCTTTTATTGTACTCGGGTAACGTTTTGGCTGAGCGCAAATAATTTATAATAATTTATGTAACCATGTACACTGATTCTGCACATTTGACTGATTGCTTGCCTTTATTTTCTATAATGTATAAACTTATTGTATGTTATACATTTATAATGGCCATTGTTTCTTATCAAAACTGCTATTCAGCAAAACAGACAGTTCCTTATATCATGTTTTCATTTTTTTGTTAAGAAAGTGAAACAACTTAGCCGGGGGGATGTAAATGAGGTTATAAGGTTCCGACGTGTTACCTGACGTGTCCTCGGGAGTTTGTTTTCCATATCAAACTTGCAGAGTCTGAACTTACTAGGAGAGGATGCAAGACTGAACTGTATGTAGGCTAATTAATATTGAGGAAAAGCCCCAATCAGATAGGCGAATGCCTGCAGCCACGCCTCCATTTTGTAATGTCACCATTTTCCGCCATTCACACTAATACGGAGCAGCAGTGTTTTCAAACTAAAACGGCCTCTTCGGCGTTTTCAAAATGCTACGTTTTCAGCACTCGAAAACTCTGGCGTAATGTGAACGGATGGCGTAACCGTAGCAAAACTTGTGCGTTTTCGAATTAAAACATATTAGTGTAAACTGGGTCTTATTTACACTTGTAAAATGGAGGAAGAAACTGATCCATGAACTGTGAAAGGTCCTGTCAAGCTCTGACAAAGTCCCATGCATCAATAGTCTTTTCTGATCTTTCCTTTAACAAACGTGTGACGAGTGCCACGTTGTAAGCATGTAGATTGCTGAAGTACTCATCAGAAAAATGATGGGAACCCAGCACAATGCTGGGGCTATAATGCTGCAGTATTTTTGCTAAAATAAACTTGCTTATTAAACAGCCGCATCTTTGGGTAGAGAAAATAACACTAACTTTTCCTCACACTTCAGAGCATTGAGTCTTCACGACATGATTCAACCGGGATCTGCTATAGTGTTTGTTTTCTTTTTTTTCTACAGTGTTTGTGGGCAGGGCCGGGGATTTAAATTTTCCCGGGTCTGCATGCGCAACCAATGGGTGGGGCTTGAGTTCTGTATCAATGTCACGCCGACACGGTTAAAGACTTGTTACAGCGGCGATTCATTCGAACCACTATGAGTCGACTCTATTATAAATGAATCAATAGTTTTAAACACTGTGCACTTTCAGATTTAAGCCTTAGCTGGATATTTAACTTCACTTAGAGCTGTGTTACACACTACATGGAAGGTCATTTTCAAAAACCCATAATAGGGGCTCTTTAATAATGGAGTGACTAACAAATTTAAATACTCTGAAAGGTGGACTGTATGCAAACTAACAGGACAGGAGGAAATGTGTGTCTCAGGTCAGGAGTCAGGTAAGTAATGACAAGCCCAGACAATGGCTCTGTGTGAGTGAGTTGCTGCATCCCACATACTCTCTGTCCTAAATAGTATTCAATAATAGAACGAGCGTGTCCCATTTCAAATGGTGCTTCTCAGTTTTTATTTGTGAAATCTCATTTCCATTCCTCGAATCCTAGTTTCACCACTTTAGGATGCAAGGGAAGGACACAAGGAAAAGATGCGAGGGCAGAGGAGCTGAAGTGAAATTATACAGTATATCTTTCTTAAATGAAAAGTAAAAAAGTGAAGCCTTGTTGTGACCAATGAAATTGATCCTTCGCTTTTAACCCATCCAAGTGCACACACACTATTTTGAATGAGTCAGAACACACACACAAACACACAGTGAGCATACACCCAGAGCAGTGGGAAGCTACCGCTTCTAGTGCCCGGGGAGCAATTAGGGGTTAGATGCCTTGCTCAGGGCCACCTCAGCTGGGTATCAATGGAGTGAGTGTGGTTCATTTACTCTCCTCCTCCTCAGTTAGTTCCTGCCGGGACCAGAAATTGAACCTGCAACCTTTCAATTACAATTCCAACTCCCTGACTATTAGAGTCAACACCAAACAACTACCATTGACAAAACCCAACTGTGTTGTTGCCTCGCGTTGGCTCACATGTGGTTCCACCTGAATCAAAAAGCTGCCCATGAACACACCAAATGAATGGGCAATAAGGGGCAGTATCTGTTTTCTCATTTAGAACCGCAATCCAGAAACTTCCAATGTGTACTGTATGTGCAAACATGTGCAAAAATATCTTAAACAAAACATCCTTTAGTACCATTATCACAGTAACTGTTACTCACCACAGAGGGATTCGCAAATATTTCTGGTACTGTTTACTGGCAGTAGGAACTGTCTTGCTTTGTGTCAATGATCAGAGCATGAGCAGTCAAGATCAAACAAACATCTAAATCTTGCTTTATACATATTCATTAATACACAATACTTAGGCTCAATCCCAAATCTCTTTTTATACCCTTATCTATTCCCCTCGGCCCTTGAAACAGAGTGTGAAGGAGAAGGGCTTTAAAATTTATCTCTAAGAAATGGGACACCACAAAACCTGCACCACCAAACGTATCTAACGTATGCATATTTGTGCCTGTGGACCTAACTTTCGGACACCACACTTTCCACAATGCATCGGCCCCTTACGGCTTCCCCTGCAGAGGGTGGGCCTGCGGGAGGATGGTCCCACGTCGCTCCTTCGGGCTAAGCCCAGTCGGGTTCCGTGGGAAAAAACCTGGCCCCCAGGTGCTCGCATATGCATGTTTTTGTACTCATAAGGGGTTTTTGAACCACACTTTGTCTGACTTTTTTTGCGTTGGGAGACCCAACCAGGGGTATTAGCCCCTGACAACATAGCTCCTAGGATCACTCAAGCACTCAAACCCCTCCACCACGATAAGGTGGTGGTTCATGGAGGAGTCAGCTGAGGTGGCTCTGGCATCTGTTTCAGATGCCTCCTGGATGCCTACCTAGGGAGGGGTTCCAGGCATGTCCGACCGGGTGGAGGCCTTGGGGAAGACCCAGGACACGATGGAGGTACTATGGCTGCGTCCGAAACCGCATACGTATCAGAGTAGTATGTCCAAATTCATAGAATTCGAAAATCAGTATGCGAGAAGTACTACTTACTACTTCCGGCGAGATTCTGGAGTGCGCATCCCATGCACGCTGTGCTATCCCATGATGCTCCGCGAGCTAATTCATGAATGGGAGTAAAGCGACGCAATTGACGCAGGTAGATCACGTGACCATGACAAAATGGCGGATGTGGTACGTCCGAATTCCATTCATACTTTTCACGTTCATACAGTATAGAACGTACTTTTCTAACGGCCGAGTAGTACGTTTAAATTCAAAAGCAGTACCTACTGAGTAGTAGGCGGTTTCGGACGCAGCCTATGTCTCTCAGCTAGGCTGGAATTGCCTCAGGATCACCTCGGAGGAGCTGGAGGAAGCGTCTTGGGAGAGGGTAGTTCTCTACTAAAACTGCTGCCTCCTTGACCCGGGCCCGGATAAGTGGTAGAAAAGCAATGAATGAATGAATAAATAAGAAGCATAGTTTGCGATTATACTTGGTCTTTCTTTGTTGCTGTTAAAACCACCAATATGTAGCTCTTTTATGAAATGATAGTAAATCACACTTTATATCGCAAATAGAAATTTTGATCAGACAAATCAACATTTTTTCTACATTCTTAACCCTACATTTCAGCACTGAACCTTATATATGGTAAAATCAACATTAATTGGAACAGCGCCTTCCTTTAAATGGAGGAGATTGGTAAATGCCAGATTCTCAAACATTCTCTATTTAAAAAACACACAAACACATAGGACCCAATTCTGACATTTACAACACCGAAAGACAGAATAGTCAAAAGTGATACTAGTAGCAATCCCAAGCATAATGTAAATAAATCTCATTGCTAAGAATGCATGCTCTCTCCCATGAATGAATGCAGTTAATGCTCAATAACTGATGATGTCACATTGTGCTGGCAGCTAATCCCCCCTTCAAATTAACGGATTGATCTTGTGATGTTGCTTCAACTTTTTATTCAAAACATTCATTTATTCATTTTCTTTTTGGCTTAGTCCCTTTATTAATCAGGGGTCGCCACAGTGGAATGAACTGCCAACTTATCCAGCACATGTTTTACGCAGTGGATGCCCTTCCAGCTGCAACCCATCACTGGGAAACATCCATACACACTCATTCACACAAATTCACTACAGACAATTTAGCCTACCCAATTCACCTATAGCACATGTCTTTGGACTTGTACCCGAAGGAAACCCACGCAAACACAGGGAGAACATGCAAACTCCACACAGAAATGCCAACTGACCCAGCCGAGGCTCGAACTAGCGACCTTCTTGCTGTGACGCGAACATGTTAACCACTGCGCCACCGTGCTCATGTTATTTAAAACAGAATATATAAGTCCTATTACTATTTTAGGCAATGTGCAATCTATATATTTTTTACATCTCAACATCTTTTTAGGGGTTTTATGAGACGAAGGGTTAGAGAGATGTTTCATGGAGTGGCTTAGGTAAAAATGTTTAGATCAATTATAATCTAACCTAATTGAAAGTATTTCTAAAGTTTTTTGGGTGATATTTCATCTGAAACAATGATGTAAACTTTAATAAAGAAGTCTATATAATAATTAACTTCTGAATGCATAATTATGCAAACTCCTGATGAGATTTCTCTGCATGAAAGACCCACAAATGGCAGATTAGCATGCTGCTGCATCTCCTATTTGGTGAGAAATTATTCTGACAGAAATGACGGTGTGACAAGATGATTGATAGGGCACGTCACTAAGCAGCAGAATGGACTGTTAATGAAGAAGTTGTACAGTGTGTCCCAAAGCTTGCTTGCTATTCTGTTATACACAAAAGTGTTTACTTTTTCTTCAAAAAATACAGTACATACACTCAAAAAATGACTTTTGCTGCTTGTTCAAACTACTTATTTAAAATCAAACAACACAACTGTTTTGGTTGAGGACAACTTGATTGTTTTATGTTCAATCCACTTAAATTTGTAAACAAAAAACTATTAAGTTAACTTAAAGGTGCAGTATGTAAGTTTAACGCCCAGTGGTTGAACTAGGTATTGCACACCTGGTTTAAAACACTCGCGTGGAAATCATACTAAAACATTGCGTATGCACAAAGCTGTAAATGTGCGTACGCAGAAAAAAATTCAGATGTATGAAACACTGCGTACGCCGAATCCCACGCATATTCTTTTGTACATCCGAATGAAAGTGAAACTGAGTGCAACATGCACGAGCACAAAACCCCTCCCTGCCTCCTCCCCCATATGAATATGCTAATGACTCTACTTTGGCAAAACCCAACGAAAAAGCAATGGCAAAAGCAAGCAAAAAGAGAAACTTTGAACAGAATGTGAATAGAAGGTGCTGCTTTCGGAGGTAGACCGAAGGAAAACTGTGTTATTTGCAAGTTTGTCCTCCGGAATTAACAACAAAAGAAAAAAAATAGAGTGGGGAGAGTTTAGCTGATGCGGTTAACAGTTGGGTCTGAACATCGCACTGTGGAGTTAAAAGAGAAACAGTGTGATTTATAGGTGTAAAATGTTGTAGTACCCTCAACAGTCTCAGTGGCGCAGCTCGTAAAACGCATGTTAACATGTTTTGACATGTTCGAGCATGAACTCGGTTCGAATCCAGCGTCTGATGAACTCATTCATCTTTTTTTCCCCACTACATATCAGATTTTTCCTACTATTTATCACGAGAAAGACAAGTAGGAATCATCAATAAGTCTGTGCATCATATTTTATTTGCACATTTATTGAATGGAAATGTTTCTGATTCACGCATGCAAATTCATTTTCAGGTAGTGTCTTTATAGCAATGTGTGTGCAGTAGATAGCTCAGATTACACTGGGAAAACAGGCGACCGCTGCAAATTGCGCTTTAATGTTTGGCTGGTCAACTGTATGGTATGGAAATCTTATATACCTGCTAGATGAACCTGTCTCATACAGCTGCCATTGCAAGGCTCAGACACTTTGTAGAGAGCAATTTAACACAACTACCTCTAGGAGTCGCAAATGGAAATAAAACAGACACGCACAAAAAATGTGCGTACGCCAGCCATAAAGCTGGCGTGGAGCTGTGCACATTCCCACGTTCAGTTCATTGTTAGTAAATCCAAACGTGAGCGATTCTGAGCGTGAAACCTGGCGTACGCAAAGTTTTTGTGCGTACGCAGCGTTGATACATGAGGCCCCAGGTTACCAGATTGACAGCACCAACAGGAGCGAGCCTGACTATCAAGCCTAAAGGCTGATTGTGTTCCAAATAAAAGCAAAAGCACACGATATAAGGAATATTTTCCAGTTTTTGTCCTAACCAACACCTGAAATTTATATTTTAACATCTTCTGTTTCTTGCAACTGAACAACAGAAAACTAAGACAATGATTACCTCAAGTGCACCTTTTGTGCTTTAGTCAGTGTTAAATGCTAATAATGTGAGTTTAAATGCCATTTTACATGACATTTATTGCCATACTACTGAAAGCAGCAGCAGATCGTTTACCTCAGATCTTAAAAATAAAATAAAACCGTTTAAAATTGAACTTTAAAACTGTGACTTAGTGTAAACCAACACATATCAGTGATTCAGCATCTACATTTAATAATGTTAAAGAGGTTTAATATGTATTAACTACATTATAAACCTTACTATTTCATTGGAGTGCAGTAGATGCACTATTCTGTGCTTCTGAATGGCAGTATTTAAACTTCTGTCGTGTTTCGTTTGGTGCAAACAGCCAAATCTCATCATGTAGCGTGTTGTTAGTACACCATGTTACAATGTAACCTGCTCACTTAGGCCCCTTTCACACAGTGATACTTGTAAATATCTGTAAAAGTTCCGGAACCTGAATCTGCGTCTCATTTCGGAGGCTGCTACTGTCCACCCGAGGTCGCATTTCGATCATGGAGACATACTTTGAGAGCCTTCTTGACTGAATGATTCAAATACGCTGTTTTCCACCAAGGCAACTCAGGGTGCTGACATATAATTGGCTAAAATGGCAGTGGGTGGGTTAAAAGAACCAAAACAAAGACAGACGTTCCAGCACGTAACACACATTTTCAAAGCAGAATATCTGACTTCACCATTGTTTTTGAGATAAATGTCCACTTAACATGTTTCAAAAATATCTGCAAACATATTATGGTATTTTTATGCTTTAGAAGAGTCAAAAACTTACAACATCTTTAATCAACTTGTGTTGGGAGGGCATAAAGTAATTGTGTGGAACCCAGGATTTTTTACAGTGTACACACAAAAAATGATTTGTTGCTGCTTGTTCAAACAACTTATTTAAATTAGCTGTTTTGGGAAACGTATTTGCTTAATGTTCAGTCTGATTGAATTAGTTGCATTAACTTAATGGATTCGTTGTCCGGACTACATGAAGAAATTCTGTGGAACCCTGTATTTTTTACCGTGTACTTTTTACCTACAGTTGTATAAGTAGTTGAATTGGAACACAGCAAGAGTCTTTCATAGTGGTGCTGATTGACTGGTACATGTGATCAAAAGGCTGTTGATTGTGAATGAGCTGGAGCTGTGCTGGGAACTGATGGCACTGGTGTAGTCCGTGACATATTTCTGTTCATTTAGATTATTATTAGTTTTTATCCCTAAAAACAAGTTTAGACTTACAGTACAAAATCGGAGCTTTGAGAACAATCTCAATCTGAGTAATAACATACCGTATTAGCCACAAGAGTACTCAAATATCCTTTAAAAGACCATTCATTTTGTACCTTTAACCCCGCTGTGTTCCTGCTCTGCTTTGATTTATTTCTGCCTTCCGTTGCTATGCAATTTGGCTGAGCTTTGGGGGTACAGTTCTCCAGTAGCTCAGACTGACATGAGGTTAATCGTCTGACCTGAGAAATGCATTTTAGCACTTCTCACTTCCTTTAAGGGTGATTTACAATCTCACAATGTGCGGTTATGGTGAGACATTTACATTTGGAATGTCAACAACTTTCTTTATCCATCTTCCTCTGAGTATTTAAAAAGGTCCATATTAGGATTATTCAGCAGTAATGATCAAACTTTGACTATAGATGACCTTTTCACACGATTTTCAGCATATTTACTAAAGGAAGTTAAATAATTACAAAAGATATCCATTGTGAGGAGATTATTTTAAATTCATTAAATCAAATGAACACTTACAATCCTAAAAGAATATGCACTCACCGGCCACTTTATTAGGTACACTTCTTGTTAAAACAAATTTCTAATCAGCCAATCATGGGCAGCAACTCAATGCATTTAGGCATGTAGACATGATCAACAAATCATCAGAATGGGGAAAAGAGGTGATTTAAGTGACTTTAAACAAGGTATGGTTGGTGGTGCCAGACGGGCTGGTCTGAGTGTTTGAGAATCTGCTGATCTACTGGGATTTTTACTTACAACCATCTCTAGGGTTTACAGAGAATGAGCATGTCTGAATGCACAACACGTCGAACCTTGAGGCGGATGAGCTACAGCAGCAGAAGATCACACCGGGTGCCTCTCCTGTCAGCTAAGAACAGGAAACTGAGGCTACAATTCACACAGGCTCATCAAAATTGTACAATAAAAGATTGGAAAAAACGTTTCCTGGTCTGACTAGTCTCGGTTTCTGCTGCAACATTCGTATGGTGGGGTCAGAATTTGGCCTCAACAACATGAAAGCATTAATCCATCCTGCCTTAAATCAATGGTTCAGGCTGGTGGTGTAATGGTGTTAGGTATAATATCAGGGCACCACTTGAGCCCATTAGTATCAACTGAGCATTGTGTCAACAACACAGCCTACCTGAGTATTGTTGCTGACCATGTTCATCCCTTTATGACCACAGAGTACCCATTTTCTGATGGCTACTTTCAGCAGGATAACATAACATGGTAAGCGCAAATCATCTCAGACTCGTTTCTTGAACATGACAGTGAGTTCACTGTACTCAAATGCCCTCCACAGTCACTAGATTTCAATCCAATAGAGCACCTTTTGGATGTGGTGGAATGGGAGATTCGCATTATTGATGTGCAGCCGACATATCTGCAGCAACTGCGTGATGCTATCATGTCAATATGGAACAAAATCCCTGTGAAATATTTCCAGTATCTTGCTGAATCTATGCCACGAAAGATTGAGGCAAAAGGGGGTCAACCTGTTAAGGCCTCACAGCAAGAAGGTAGCAGGTTCGAGCCTCGGCTGCGTCAGTTGGCATTTCTGTATGGAGTTTGCATGTTCTTCCCGCGTCTGCGTGGGTTTTCTCCGGGTGCTCCGGTTTCCCCCACAAATCCAAAGACATGGGGTATAGGTGAATTCGGTTGCATCTGGAAGGGGATCCGCTCCGTAAAACATATGCTGGATAAGTTGGCGGTTCATTTAGCTGTGGCGACCCCAGATTAATAAAGGGACTAAGCCGAAAAGAAAATAAATAAAAAAATCCTCTTAAAAGTTAACCTAGTCGACTAGTGTTGCAATAACATGAAGGAATTGTATGAAACTGCATTTTTTTACAGTGTTTGAACACAAAAGATGCTATTTAGAAAAATGCTGGTTGCTGACACTAATTAATTCCAATGTATTTGTTTTACTACTTAGTCGATGGGTGCCAGCAACCAGCATCATTCTAAATATCTTCTTTTGTGTTCAACATAAGAAATACATAAAGGTTTAAAACCACATAAGGGAGGAAATGATGAGGTTATTTTAATGTTTAAGTGAACTATTCCTTTAAGTCTGCATTTCAGATGGTAGAATGACACAGATAGAAAGAGCAGTGGAGCAGCATGTTGCATTTATTTATAGTATTTCTGCTCTACACTTGACCCTAATTTCTTTCTCTTTACTTGCAGCTTTCCTCCTGAATTTTTCTTTTCTTTTTTTATTGTATTGGGTAAGGATATGTCTCAGGGTTTTGATCAATTAGGACCAAATAAATTGTGCTCCTGCACTCTTAGTTCTGGTTGATTTTCAAAGTGTGTATCTTCATCCTCACTCACTCATTCATTCACTCATTTATTCACTCATTCATTCATTCATTCATTTTCTTGTTGGCTTAATCCCTTTATTAATCCGGGGTCACCACAGCGGAATGAACCGCCAACTTATCCAGCACGTTTTTTACGCAGCGGATGCCCTTCCAGCCGCGACCCATCCACACACACAAACACACAAACACACACACACACACACACACACACACACACACACACACACACACACACACACACACACACACACACACACACACTACGGACAATTTAGCCTACCCAATTCACCTGTACCGCATGTCTATGGACTGTGGGGGAAACCGGACAGATGCAGATTGCATCCCTGCAGATTTGTCAGCTGCACATCCATGATGGGAATCTCCCGTTCCACAGCATTCCAATGGGGCTGAAATTGAGATCTGGTGACTGTGGAGGCCATTTGAGTACAGTGAACTCATTGTCATGTTCAAGAAACCAGTCTGAGAAGATTAGCTCTTTATGACATGGTGCGTTATTCTGCTGAAAGTAGCCATCAGAAGATGAGTACACTGTGGTCATAAAGGGATGAACATAGTCAGCAACAATAACCAGGTAGGCTGTGGCATTGACACGATGCTCAATTAGTATTTATTATTAGTATAAATGCCTCATTAAACTTTACATGGCAAATGATACATTATACATGTGAAACTATCAAAAGTATAAAAATACATAATTGTCATAATCTCAATAGGAAAAGTTGTGGCCAATTAAATGCAGCCTGGGGCATGCATATTAATAATATTGTGTACAACATAACAGTGTTTAGTTCTGGTGTTCTTTGTTTCCATGTACTGAATTCATAATATTTTCAGTTATAACCAAGTATGTCAAGATGTTAATTCTATGGCAACTTTTAAAGTAAGAAAGCAAAAAAATAAAAAATAAATAAAATAAAAAAACTAGTACTATATACTATAATGAGTACTAAACTAGTACTACAAAACTAGTACTATTTGTTTGTTACTATTTGCATTTGTTTTTACAAAACAGTAAGAGATCATCAGCATACAGTAAAAAAATGATGATGTTCTTCTTAATTATAGAGAGATTATTCACTTTGTCTGACCTTTGGGGGCTCCAAGGATAGAGCAAATAGCACAGGGGAAACAGAGTGGAGTCTCAATCTTTAAAGAAAGGATTATAACATCTCTGTTGACTTTGGGCTTGCTTAATTGGGCTCGGCAGAGCTGCCTCCATTTAGAATTGCATCCTTCAGCACTGACATTCTTATTGAACTCTGTTGACTCGATCTGTTAAACAACATCCACGGCTTTCAGTGGATTTATTCAGTATTGATCAAGCTTCAGATTTACTTGTATCTGATTCTTCTATTTGGTCACATTCATTTGTTATGGTTAGTTATAGAATGTTAGTTATTGATAGTAATTGGCTGTCTCAGTCCTATCACTTTAAAACAGCAAATACTGGATATTGCTCTATATTTAGGCTAAAACACTGCTTTATTTATTTATTTATTAATTAATTCGCTCATTCGCTCATTCATTCATTCATTCATTCATTCATTCATTCATTCATTCATTCATTTATGCTTGTTTGTACTTGTTTCCATCCAAAAATGCTAATTAACTTTATGTGCAAAACTGGAATATCACATAAAAGATGTGTGAATAAACAGCCTGATCTCATGAGGAAACATAAATATTTTACGTTTTGTTAGTTTAGTGGCTAATTTGTACGAATTAGTCCGGGTTCAGTCGTACGAAAATGTACAATTTTAAAAAGGAGGTGTGGCACCCAACCCCACCCCTAACCCCAACAGTCATTCGGTGATGAGCAAATCATACTAGATTGTAGGAATTAGATTGTACGAATTCATATGAATTAGCCACTAAATCAAAAAGTTACGAATTGCTGTGAGATTGCGTTGGAATAAAGCAGCGTTTTCATCCAAGTCAAGTCGAACAAAATCGTCACTTCCTTTTTAACTGCTGCCGAATATTTGCTGTGCTAGGAGAAGCTGCGTGAATCTTTTCTTCATTTAATAAATGACTTGTGCCTCAAAAGGCAATCCTGACACGCAGTGAACGAGCGGTGACTTTTAAAGACATGAGACGCAGAGCACAGATGCTCTCGATTCAGGAGGTCATTAGTAATATAATAACGCTAAAACTAAAATAGTTAAGATGTTATAGAATGACCAAAACAGCATTTCAGATGTTTTACAATGTGCTCAGCCTGCTGGTTTGTACATTCACACACATTTTATCATCACATGAAATCACATGACCTTTTTTTAATGCACATACTAGAATTTGTTTGGTAAAGGTGTTTCCATCGTACTTTATGCACATCTTTTCTTATTGAATAAAATGTGTATCCTACTTAGTTATGCACATGTTTTTTAAGCGCATTTTAAAACATGTATGCACATCTTGGTGTTTCTATCAACCGTTTTTTTATGTGCATATCCGAAATGCGCATAAAAATAGGTGGATGGAAATGTAGCGAATGATAATAAAGCTTGATAACAAGTTTTTATTTACTTTATTGTAATGCTTTGTTTCTTTATTTTATCTTCATTTAGTAGCAGGGTATTCAAAACTACAGTATATTTCTGTCTGTTCACATATCGTCTCTTTATGCCCCCTGGTGGCATTGTCGCAAACTGCGTATACCAGCAACATAAACACATTTTCATAATTCCTTTGTCCCGCGGCAGCTTCACACTTGGCAGTAATGGTCATTTTGAATTGTCTCTTACTGTAAATGAACTAAAAATGAACAATACTTGATCACAGTTCAACATTTAATAATGCATTAACTCAATGTTGTGTAAGTTATATTAGTACTGTGTTTTAAAAAGAACCAATGAACAACTTTAATATTATTAACATTAACAAAGACAAATAAATACACCAATGAATGCATTGTTTGTTTGTGTTATTAATAAATTTACTAACATTAAATATTGGATCGTGTTGTAAAGCATGGTCAACTATTTTGAATGTTTTAAACTGCTTTAATACTTTTTTTTTTTTTTTTTTGCATGAAACACCATAGAAATAAAGGTGACTTCACACTGAATTAAAAATATGACAACCTGTGCATGTTATCTGAAGCAGAACGAGATCTAATGAGCCTTGTCTGGTCATGATGAACTAAACTATTAGCATCTTCTAAGTGCACAGCCAGCCCTTTGGCACACAATTTAACAACTGTACAGAAAAAGTAGCCGTTAGCCTTTTTTATATAGCGAATTAATGCTATATCAAACGTTATAGATGTAGTGAACCTTGTACAACAAAAAATGTGCCACATGCAACAAAAAGGCCTACATCAGACCAAAGATTTCCATAAAATGTAATTAGTCTGCCATCTATGCCTGGGGATTTCCCCTTGTTAGCACTGACGTATGACTCCAGCTCCTGAAGAGTAATTGGTTCAGCCAGATGTTCAGAGTCTGAGAGTTGAGATAAATTAAGGTTGGAGAGAAGAGAGGCAAAACATTCCAGCTCATAACAAATAGAAATAAAAGGGTTTGAAGTAAACGAACAAAAAGTGGTATTAGTCTTTTGGGATGTATCATAATGTGTTAATACTGGCATTACGTAGCACATTTTCATAGATGTGCATTACTGAATAATTTTAGAGCTAAGAGTTAGTTTAAGAGCTAAGAGTTACTTACTCTGCAAAAATGCATTTCTTACTCAGAATGTTTGTCTTGATTCTAGTCTATCTACAAATTCTTAAATCAAGAAGCATTTTCTCAAAAAGCAAAAATATATATATTTTTAGAAACAATATATCAAAATTAGGGTAATTTTTAGGGTTTAGGGTAGGGTAATTTAGGGCTATTTTCCTTAAAACAAGCTAAATCTAACCCTACCATCCGAATGTCACAGCAGAAATTGAGACTCATCAGACCAGGCAACAGTTTTCCAATCTTCCATTGTCCAATTTTGGTGAGCCTGTGTGAATTGTAGCCTCAGTTTCTAGTTCTTAGCTGACAGGAGTAGCACCCGGTGTGTTCTGCTGCTGTAGCCCATCTGCCTCAAGGTTGGACATGTTCAGAGATGCTCTTCTGCTATACCTCGGTTGTAACGAGTGGTTATTTGAGTTACTGTTGCCTTTCTATCACCTCAAACCAGTTTGGCCATTCTCCTCTAACCTCTGGCATCAACAATCTGGCTGTTTAAAAATTTGCATTAACTTGCAGTTGGAGAGGTGTACCCAATAAAGTGGCGGGTGAGTGTATATAAATATACAACATTTAAGATTTTTTATACATTTTATTCAGCTGCCTAATTACTTTTTCTAGTTAGAGAACACAAAAAAATATGTAGAAACTTTTGGAGCATGTGATAAAAGTCAGCCTAGGGTGCGTTTCACAAACAGCAATGTACCTCAACGCTGAACTATCGTAGTGCGTTGCATTGTTTGGGAAAAGAACGATGTAGTGACGAGAGTTTCCCAAAACTGTAGTTTTTCTGTTGCAGATCCATCACTTAAACCACCTTAGTTATAACTTAAAACCCCTATAATGATGCTCTAAACGGGGTGGAGTAACTACTTCTTTAGAGAAGAACCCCATCATTTCTTTGTGCAAATTATATTGTTTTACACACACACACGCATTTAAAATAAAATCCAAAATTAGATTGGGTAAAATATTACATATTACAGTAACTGAAATATATGTAAATGGCACATATAGGGCCTGTGTTTGCTTTACTAATATTATTGAGAAGTTGAACATTACATATTCTATTCTAAAACATTAAATCACTTACAAAAGCTTACACATATTCTAATATTATATAAATCATATAAATAGATAATAAGGCTATTTATAATAAAATAAAATTTAATATTATTTATTAGAAATGAAAAAAAAAAACTTTAATAATAATATTAATGATGATTATGGTGTTTCCCAGAGATGGGTTGCGGCTGGAAGGGCATCCGCTGCATAAAAATATGCTGGATAAGTTGGCGGTTCATGCTGCTGTGGCGACCCCAGATTAATAAAGGGACTAAGCCGACAAGAAAATGAATGAATAAATGAATGATGAGGGTGAATAATATTATTATTATTACATAATATTGTATCATTATTATTACATAATATTAGTATGAAAAGTCTACTTTTACAATTTAACACTTGTAAACCACAGCAGAAAGTTCTAACCAGCAGGCCCATGTCATATACAGTACAGATACTTAATAAATAACCTAATATAAATTAAAAGAATTAACATATGCTTTTTGTTTTCGCAAGCTTTAACATAACATAAATTCCGCTATTAATTAATAGGTCACCTATAGCTTTCGCCATGAGGCTGTGTTCAAAATGACATCAATGTTTTTAAAGTGCACTGCGAAGGGAGCACAATTGTAAACATGAAGATCGCTAAAACTGAACTGTAAAAATAGATTGAAAGCAAATTACACTTAAGAGAGATGACCTTAATGCTTTTTTATTTTTAATAATTCCAACTTTGAATGTTAAAAAGTTCTAAATGAATAGGGCATAGGGGAAATAAGTGGGAATAGAACACATCCAGATATTATGTTTCTAACTAAAGCTCCAGAGGTGTAGTTGCAGAGCTCAAGTTGGAGTGACAGATTTGGGCAACAGCAAATCAACAAACTATGTTTGTAATGACGGAACTTCCGACCTTAGATGGCTAGTGATGTTTTTGGGAAACGCACCCCAGAAAGACAACTGAAATATTTTTGACATTTTCTATTTTTTCATCCACCGAAGAAAGAAAGTCAAAGAGGTTTGGAATGGAATAAGGGTGCCCAAAATGATGACAGACTGCAATAAAGACTTTGCAATAAGCAAATATTCCTCTGGGATATAATGACATTCTCTCTCTGCACTCTCTTTGGGCTGTGGAAGGAAATTAATTTCTTTATGCACAGTAGAAATAAACATCCCCATTTACGCTCGCTGTTGAGAACACTATTCTTCATCCTATGCTTATGTAAACACTATATACTAAGCCATAGAAATAGCAACAATGTAGCCGGCTATCTTGGTGAATGATAAATAAAAAAGGTTGTATAATGAAGAAAGAGAGGACAAAATGAACAAAAAATGTGTTTTGTCAAATTGAAAACTTCTCAATGACCATAAAATGAACTCTTATAATGGTTTGGTAATGGAAATATGTCAAACTTTTGTTTCACTATAAGAAAATAATAAAAATATGCAATGCTTTTCTTTAATGATGAGGAAACAAATCTGCATGAATAAGAAATGGCATGCAGGTTATTCCAGCTGATTACCGCAGTGTTCTTGTGGTAGCACAGATGGAGGAAATTAATTAAGTCATCTCGTCTGAGCAGTGTCTGAATCATATCCAGACATCTGAAATGCCAACAGATTTAACACAAGCCTCTCTTCACTTAATACCACTTCAACACATTTTATTAAAAAGCTACCTCATTACAGCCTCCACCTAGCATTAATTCAATGTTTACCATTATTAGAAGGTACAGTGACGTTGCTCTTTTTGACAAATAAATAAATAAATAAATAAATAAATAACCATAGACCATCATGTCTTTTTTAAGAGTAATCCTTAATTTGCTAGCTAAAAATATCATACACTCCCTGACAAAAGTCTTGCTGCTCATCCAAGTTTTAGGAACAACAAGTATTAACTTGACTTCTAGTTGATCATTTGGTATCAGAAGTGGCTTATATGTGTCACGCTGGTAGACAAGGATGGTTATAATTTATAAGTTTCATTAAAAACAAAGTCACTTAAAGTGAGGAAGAAAGGGAATGGTGTTAATGCTGTTAGCGATCTTCTTTACAAGCATGGTAATGTAAACATCTGATGTTAGCGATCTCACATACAGATCGTTCTTGGGAACATCAGCAGGTAAGTATACAGACACACAGTTTATCAAGTCAATGGCAGATCTTCTAGTAAACACTATTTAAGTGTAAGTACTTTCCTTGATCAGTGTGAAGGATCCGAAGGCACATAAGGAACATCCGTGGGTGAGTATACAGACACAGTTCATCAGATAGATGGTAGATCTTTCATTGAGTACCATATAAGAATATTCACTTCCATTGATCAGTATGAAGGAATTGAAGACTAGGGAAGATCCATGGAAGATAAGGAACATCCATGAAAGAAGAGGAAAAGACAAAGGGGCGAAGATGAGGACAACCATCCGACTTCAATACCAGCCAATAACTGAGAGGGTAAGGTAGGCTTTTATAGTGTCCTTTGATGAGGGTCAACAGGTGCAGGTAATTAGAATGCCGGTGAGGGTTCACGGGATTGGATGGAGGTGGTTTGTGAGGGAGATTGATGATTGGGTGATCAGGAACGAGCCGGGGATGTGACAATATGAAAGCCAAAGGCCTCTAGATTATGCTTAGTTTTCCAAATTAAAATATGATCATGCATGGATTTTTAGTTATTTAATTAGGACAGTAAGGTCTGACTTTGCTAAGACAATTGTCTTCTCACTTAACAGAACAGCATAGAATATAAAGCCATAGTGTGGTAGGAAAATAATTAATATTGTGTATGACTCCCATGAGCTTAGAAGACTGCATCTAAACATCTGTGGATATCTTAAATAACTTATTAATAAAGTCATCTGGAATGGCAAAGAAAGCGTTCTTGCAGGACTCCTAGAGTTCATCAAGATTCTTTGGATTCATCTTCAATGCCTCCTCCTTCATTTTACCCCAAACATGCTCAATAATGTTCATGTCTGGTGACTGGGCTGACCAATCCTGGAGCACCTTGACCTTCTTTGCTTTCAGGAACTTTGATGTGGAGGCTGAATTGAGGAGCGCAATCCTGCTGAAGAATTTCCCTCTTCTGTGGTTTGTGATGTAATAAGCAGCACAAATGTCTTAATACCTCAGGCTGTTGATGTTGCCATCCACTTTGCAGATCTCTCGCATTCCACCATACTGAATGTAACCCCAAACCATGATTTTCCTTCAGTAAACTTAACTGATTTTTGTGAGAATCCTGGGTCCATACGGGTTCCAGTAGGTCTTCTGCAGAATTTGTGATGATTGGGATGCAGTTCAACAGATGATTCATCAGAAAAATCGACCTTCTGCCACTTTTCCAAACGATCAACTAGACATCAAGTTTTTTATTTGTTACTTTTACAAATGGGATCGACGACAAGACTTTTGACAGACAGTGTAGGTTGAAAAAATGGAAAAGGCCAAAAACAAAACAGCAAGCTGCGATCATCTAGTCTTTGGTTTTGTGATACAATTCTTGATTTACAATTAAATAAATAAATAAATGTAAATGAAAAGATGAATGAACAAATGAATTAATTAATCAATTAAAATGAAATGTCCAAAAAAGTGAAAAACTATAAAACAGCCCGATCTTTAAAAGTATTGCGTGATGTAAGGATTGGCTCAATGACGCAAATGATGAGTACATTTTCATTTTTGGGTGCAAAATAGAAATAAAAATAATAATGTGAATCCACTGGCTTCAGTCTGTATTTGTTCATTCTGTGAAATGTTTTATTAGCTGATGGTATACAATGCTGAGACAATCCTTAAATTACGCAACCCTGCAGAAAACCATGCAGAATTTGACGTGTGAGCTGACAGCTCTTCAGAATCAAGCTTTTTTTTTCTCTAACTTTTGAGTCGACACAACACTAGAGCTGTCAATCTACTGTTAGATAATTGAATCTGCTCAACCCACTCAGGCCTTGGACAGAAAGTGAAAGCAGAATTGACGTGACAGAGAAATAAAACAAAATAAAAAAATACACAATACAACAAATGTCTTTGATTTCAATAGCAAAAACTGCAAAATTATGTTTTGATACTTGTTCTAACTATTTACTTAAAAAAATGTTGGATCAACACAATTCCTATTTTTTAATAATTTTTAATATTTTTTTGTTTAACCCACTTAAATTTGTGAAAATAATTAAAGTTATCTTAATCTATTTGTGCTGGGCAGAGGCATCATTATGAAGCAGTATAAAGTGCCCCAATAGATGCTTTGAGATACCCATTTACAGTTACAGTTTACTATACACTCACCAGCCACTTTATTAGGTACACCTGTCCAACTGCTCGTTAATGCAAATTTCTAATCACCCAATCATATGGCAGCCACTAAATGCATTTAGGCATGTAGACATGGTCAAAACGACCTGCTGCAGTTCAAACTGAGCATCAGAACGAGGAAAAAAGGTGGTATTTAAATGTGATATTTCAGAAACTGCTGATCTATTGGGATTTTCATGCACAAACAACTTTAGAGCTTACAGAGAATGGTCTAAAAAAGAGAAAATATCCAGTGAGCGGCAATGAGGTCAAAGAAGAGTGGTTCCAGCTGATAGAAAGGACCCAATAACTCAAATAACCACTCGTTACAACTGAGGTATGCAGAAGAGCATCCCTGAACACACAACATGTCAAACCTTGAAGCAGATGGGCTACAGCAGCAGAAGACCACACCAGGAGCCACTTCTGTCGGTAATGAACAAGAAACTGAGGCTACAATGTGCATAGGTTCACCAAAACCGGATAATATAAGATTAGAGAAACGTTGTCTGGTCTGATGGGTCTCAATTTTTGCTGCATTCGGATGGTAGAGTCAGAATTTGGCATCAACAACATGAAAACATGGATCCATCCTGCCTTGTATCAATGGTTCAGGCTGCTGGTGGTGGTGAAATGGTGTGAGGAACATTTTCTTGGCACACTTTGGGCCAATTAGTAACAATTGAGCATTGTGTCAACGTCATAGCCTACCTGAGTATTGTTGCTGACCATGTCCATCCCATTATGACCACAGTGTACTCATCTTCTGATGGCTACTTCCAGCAGGATAATGCTCCATGTCATAAAGCGCAAATCAACTAAGACTGGTTTCTTGAACATGACAACGAGTTCACCGTACTCAAATGGCCTCCACAGTCACCAGAATTCAATCCAATAGAGCACCTTTAGGATGTGGTGGAATGGGAGATTAACATCATGAATATGTAGCCGACAAATCTGCAGCAACTGCAGCTACTATGATGTCAATATGTAAAAAATCTCAGAGGAATATTTCCAGTATCTTGTTGAATCTATGCCACGAATGATTAAGAGCTCCAACCCGGTACTAGTAATGTGTACCTAATAAAGTGGCTGGTGAGTGTATATGTAAGTGTGTTTATTAAGAGTGGTAATCCATGAGTAAAGACAATATTCTCTATGTACAACTGAATCAAAGCTTGTGAAAGCAATGTAGTTTAATTGAAAACAATCTGACGCATATGCGCAGAAAACATAGACGCCACCCACGCACCGCTCCTGCTTGACGCTGTTCCGGCTCCCGGTGTGAATCCAGGTTATTTACATGCACGCCGAGAACGGGCTGCTCTCATGCTGATCACGCATTGTGAAACCGGCAAAACAACATTTAATGCAGAGTTGTCAGCTTGCAGTGAGTTTTACAGATCTGCAAAACTAACACTTAAATAAAATAAAGATGTTTTTGTAGTAGACTGAGGGGAGTCTATGCCACAGTAGAGCTTTATGTCTAGCAAAACCCCTGGTATTGGCATTTTTTACAGTGAAAGACTTTCCAAGAGGTTCCTGCATGACACTTCACTTTTTATGCTTTTTTTGTTGTTGACACCACTATGGTTATTTTCAGTTTTTTTTTATTAATTAATTACAGTTTTATGTTATATAAACAGGGTATATACAGGAATCAGAGAGTAAAATCCAATACCTTTCCATACATTATAGGACCTCATCGCCATTTTAGATCTTAACCGGTAGCATTGGCAACTTTTTAATATAATAATATTATAATATTAATATATTCACTAAATACTGATTGTAAGAAACTAATCCTAAACTAAAACATTATTCATATACTTTATAAAAATGTTAATCCAGAAGGTGTCACCTATAGAACAGCAGAATAGTGGTGCTGCCTTGGTTACATCAGTAAACAAAGCAATGTGTTATCAAATATAGCAGGATTTTATCAATTTCAGAAACTACACAACATCCCAAAATCTTAAACTTTAGCATACAACTATAATTTTACAACTGCTTAATCAAAAATGATTCAAAATTGATTACTTTGTAGCAGCATTTAGGACTTTTTAAGAGCCTTACATTTTTCTAAATTGATTTCCCAACGTTTAATACTTTTTAATAACCCATGATGAATGTTATGTAACATACATTTTGTACATTTCATGTTACAAGATCCCTCAGATCTTTAGGATCATATAAACTAAAAATTCCAAGTTCATCCAAAGCAGGGCAAATTCACCTATTTAGCTATTATGCCCCCAGCTGCTGGAATCAGCTTGCAGAAATGATCAGATGTGCTCCAACTTGGGATGAGGAGTCGACTCCAAAAGAGTACTGAAGTCGACTCCAGGACAGGAATCGACTCCCAGAGTCAAGTTTTTCAAATCCTCCTGAAAGAAGCAGTTACATTCAACAGCTATAATGCTCATTCTTAAGCACGATGCACACTGAAGGCGCCCGCTTTGAATGCGTACCCACACGTTTTACACTTTTGCTTTTGAATTTCACGACCACAAGCACCCTAGGCCAATAAATACTGCTGCGGGATAAAGTTTGTCTAAAGCACTTACACTTTTTGCATTTTGGTTTTAAAGCATTTTGGTTTGAATCTGTCTGCGATGTAAAGCTTGCTGTGTTATAAATGAAATATAGCATATTTTGAGCGGATCGGATACTATTGGCGGATCGATGTCTTAAATTAGCACTGCAGGTAAAAATATGATGTTTTGTTAGGCTAGTGGCTGCTGCAATACGCTTAATTAAATTATTTAACCTATGACTATTTCACAAATAAATAAATAAATTTATTTATTTATTTGTGAAATAGTCATAGGTTAAATCATTTAATTATTTCCTCCCAAGAAGGAGGAAGTAACAAATAACTAGGGTGAGTCACGTAATACCAGTGCAATCTTAATTCGCTCAGACAGCGCGTGATCTGTTCTCCTTGCACCTGAACTGTCCAGAACACAAATGGGTTTCAAAATGTACATCTTGCAGACTATCTTGCTTGAATACAGTCAGATATTACTTGCTATAAGTAAACATAATCACATAGTCACATATTCAGCTTGCCATTTTTTGTGAATATGTCTAATATTTGGACAATCAATCAATCGTTGATCAATCAATCAATCATTCATTCATTAGTTTTCTGTTTGGCTTAGTCCCTTTATTAATCAGGGGTCGCCACAGCGGAATGAACTGCCAACTTATCCAGCACATGTTCTACGCTGCAGATGCCCTTCCAGCCACATCCCGACCCTGGAAAACACCTATACACTCTTGCATTCACACAGATACACTACGGCCAATTTAGCTTATTTAATTCACCTATAGCGCATGTCTTTGGACTTGTGGGGGAAACTGGAGCTCCCAGAGTTAACCCACGCAATCACAGGGAGAACATGCAAACTTGACACAGAAATGCCAACTGACCCCGCCAGGGCTCTATCAATTAATCAATCAATTGGCCTGAAAAAATAAAACAATACTTTTGTTCAATATAGGTATCATAGTTGTTTTTTTTACAAAAACAAACAAAAATGGAAGTAGGCGAACAGTGACATCATGAATTCACGATTCCCAAAAAAGGTGCCGTTGAGCTTTTAGTAATATTAAAATTCTTTGATCTTGAATATATATATATTTTTCTCGTGAATTTAATAATCATTATGAGAACAACAACAAACAATTCACCTCAGATTTAAAACTTATAAACTTTGAATTTGTCATTTTGTAGCTAAAGCTGTTGAAATTTACATTTGTCATGTTCATAACGTTCATTAAGAGGTACAGAATAGTGACTGCATTTGACAGCTGACAATCAGGAAAAGAAATTGGTGCAGAAAAAAAATAACCATAAAAAAGGCAACAAAGTTTCCTGATATTCCTTGACTGGATATCATTATGATATCATTAGGCCGCAACTAATCCAAATATGTTGTGTTTTTTTCACCATATTTCATAAAGAGGCTTGATAAACAGGGCTCAATCTGTTTACATGACATTCCAGTTTTTATTCTTTATTTATATGTAAACACCCTTTAATAACACACCCCTATTGCATTTGTTTAGTAAATGAAGAGACCTCCAGCTTGTTAGATAAGTGGCTCCATTGGGATCCTGACACTAACTGCCCTTAATTTCTGGCCTGTTCTAGAACAACCTGTTTGTCTGTATGAATTACTCTGAGTCATAAAGATCATGCTGACAGCACTGGGATTAGGTGGTGGATACACACCTGGTCACAGTCTAATGCTCAGGGTTTATGCTGCTTGATTTTCATAAATTAATTTTGAAATGTGTGGAGGTGTATTATAGAGTCATTTACCTTTTAATCACAAAGCTGTCAAAATTATATTCATAAGCAAGAGAAATGCATGTGATCATGTAATGACAATGAATGTCATTATCTACACCATACTCTTAGATAACGCTTGTTTAATGAGCACATTTGTAATCTTTCTACTGTTTATAAAGCATAACGCATGGCTTCATGCACTGTTACTTTGCTCATATGTGACATCAAAACAACAATACAGCATGTTACATGGATACATTTTTGTCAATAGCCAAAAACACTAGGAATGCTCAGGATTTTTACAGCCAATACCACATACCAATTCCTTGTCATGGAGATCGGCCAATACCAAGTACTGATTCTGATGCTTCAAGCTTCATAAAGCACATATTCCCTCTAAGTATGACACTTAAGTGGAGATCTCTCATATCTAAGAGAATAAATTAAAAATGTTAGATATAATTCCTTAAACATGTCTATTGTAACCATTTAGTGTGGACATGTAATGGTCAGAAGCAGATTCACAGAAAATAATGAATAAAACAGATGAAAAAAAAATGGTAAGAAAAAAACTAAGTCTAACAAAGCAATTTGGAAACATTGCAAATGAGGAAAGAAAAATTCAACATGTCTTAATAAAGTTTGGATTGAAAGTTTTATTTGATAAGAAGTTAAATTGCACACCTATAAACTGATTACTAATAGGAAAATAGGTCCATGAACTACTGTTTATTGCAATAAGTATATCATGATAAGTTATATTATTAAATATTCAAGTTAAAATTTTTATTTTTTTTCCTAATTTTCCAGCCAGGTTTTAATGAACTTGCAATATTGTTGAAAACACAGAACTTTCAGTTCTGATATGCAAAAAGATTTCAGTTCTTATACAGTTGAAGTCAGAATTATTAGCCCCTTTTCAATTTTTTTTCTTTTTTAAATATTTCCCAAATGATGTTTGACAGAGCAAGGAAATTTTCACAGTGTGTCTGATAATATTTTTTCTTCTAGAAAAAGTCTTATTTGTTTGATTTCGGCTAGAATAAAAGCAGTTTTGAATTTTTTAAAAACTCTTTTTGGGACATAATTATTAGCCCCTTTAGGCTATTTTTTTTTCCCCGATAGTCTACAGAACAAACTATTATGCTTAGAAATGTGCTGAAACAATCTTCCCTCCATTAAACAGAAATTGGGGAAAAAATAAACAGGGGCACTAATAATTCAGGGGGGCTAATCATTTTGACTTGAACTGTATGTCCTCTGCTTGTAAACAAACAATTGGTTCATGAGATCGACCAGATTAGCAAGTACCGATCGAGTCATGAAATGTGATTATCGTCCGGTACCTATATCAGGCCCATCGATCGGAGCATCCCTAAAAAATACATTGTATGTGTCATAATGACAAATGTTTATTTTATCCCAGAAAGCATTAGAATTTTAAGTTAAGATCCTGTTATATGAAGACATTATGTAAAGTGCCTACCCTATATCCAACCCAGGCTCATTCTGATTACATACCCTATATACTTGTTTGGAGATCGCAAAATAAGTCCCAGGAGCTATGTTTTTTTTGCAGTTTTTTTTTAGCGAATCTACCAGAGGCCACTGTGTATGCTTTTTTAGCACTTAAATATCTCTCTCGAGTGCCATTCATACCTGCTGTTCTCATGTTAATCCTCCAGAGGCCACTGTTGACTGACTGACTGACCGATCAACTGGCCCACCCTCCTCCTTTCCTAAACCCAACCGATAGTGTTTTAAAAAGCACTGATTGACTAGCGTCGACCCACTTCCCTAAACCCAACTGACAGTGCTTTCAAAAGAAATCCAGAAAAAAGAAAAGACCTCGTACCAGCCTGATTTTCGCCATGTTTTTAGATTTTACAGCCTTCTCACCATGTTATTTGCTTGTTTATTTGATTTTTTGTTTTTGTCTTATCTGCTTTCTGAAACCGTTCTTCACCAAACTCAAACCATGTCCAAAAGGTCAACTTCTCTCTTCATCTCAAGTCCGCCGACGTACATTGTGAGCCACTGGACAAATTGGTAACACCAGAGAAACTGCTCTCAGTTGCTCAGTTAAAAATGCTCAGTTAAATGCTCAGCTAGTAAGCCTGAAAAGAAACGGCATCATACCGCCCCGTAGCGTTTGTTTTAAAGATGAAATGCAGCCATACATACTTCTGGCTCCAAAATTCACAATCATCTGAAATTATTGTAAAGGTACGTTTTCAGAATGAGCCTATGTTGAATATATTAAAACTTTTTTTCAAAAATTTCTACCAAATATTTTCCAATCCTAACAAAGTATACATCAATTGACCCTTCACTAAGCCACACCCAAAAACCGCCACCCACCAATCATAGCTAAGCCACTGTAGCTACGCGCAGGGGCTCTGTCAAGCTTTCGAGCGAGTGCACATGAATTGTGCAAATCTGATACTCGGTATCCTTAAAGTTTGGACGGGATGGTGGATTTTTTTTTCCCTTTCAAAACCAAAAACCCAGGAGGAGAAATGCCAGCGTGGATCAAGCACTGTGAGGGGCGCTAAAGGAGCGGAGTTAAGTTGGTTTTGTTTTGGCATTCCTGACATATGCAGTGATAGACCAACAGCAATACCTTAAACACCTCTTACCCTAAACACATCTAAACTGTGTTTCCTACAAAAATACAAAGCATGTCATGTTTCACAGCTGTCTTATTCTTTTTTCCCCCCGCTCGATATTATGAGCACTGCTTCGTTTAAGCCTTCGCCATAGTAGCTTAAGGTTAGTCATACTAATAGTGAATAGGTCATAATGACATGAGTTACTGATGTAGAAAATACGAATCTGTGAATCTGTTGCTAGCTTTACTGAACCTCATATTTCCATCTTTTTTCAAGCTACGAATATTTGAAATTACAAATCAACAAAACAAAACCGAGATTTGATCACAAACCGAACACTTGCGGTTAATATACTTTACCAGCAGCTGTTTTTCATTCATTTATAAAGAGCACACAAACACACAGACAGTAATAGGTACTTGCTATACATTGTTATGGGAATATGATTCTAATATTTGGCACAAATCCATCAGTTTCCCCTTTCTGGCTTCTCTTTCTATAAATGAATGATGTAGAAGCACTGTCCATGCGTGTTTCCTCGTGGTTTAGTAACGCTGTATTTTATTGCACAACAATTCATCTATCAGGCTTTTTGGCTAAAAACAGAGAAATCTGTTAATTTGTCATTAGATTATTTTAAAATTTTACCTCTCCTGCTTAGAATGAGCTAAGCTGTTGAATGGTCAGCATGTGAGGCGGCCAGCAATTGAGGCGGCTAGGCTAAGCTAGCTTCAATTTTGATTGAATTATTCTCTAATCGGTTGCCTATTTTGTGGTGAATATGCATACTGCGGTCCTTTTTTTGTTTGGCTTTCTAAACATGACATTATATCCCTGGCAATGTCTGACATTTGACTGGCACATCCAAATTGTAAAAGTCATGCCAGGCACGAAAGCTTGACAGGCGTAGCAACAGTAACTAAGGAGGGCGGGGCTTAGAAAAGGGTCAATTGAAATCTTATTTATTCAGCTTTTCAGCTCTGTGTTGCTCTGTAACCAAAATCAACCACTGGACAGAACTCTCTAATACAGTCATATCCAAACCCTTATTTAAATGGATAGTTGACCCAAAAAGAAAATTCCTTCATTTACTCACCCTTCACTTTTCACCTCTATAAGTTTCTTTCTTTTGTTGAACACGAATGAAAATATTTAAAAACTGTTAATCTTCGACATTCGCAGTATTTGTTTTTTCTACTACAGAAATTAAATGCTTACAGGTTTCCAGCTTTCTTCAAACAATTTATCTTTGTGAAGAAAACTCAAATACACTCAAACAGGTTTGAAAACACTTGAGGTCAAGTGAATAGTGGGTAAATTTTTGGGGGCAAACTATCCCTTTAAGGCCTGAACTCTCTTACTATCGTCAATCAAAATTGAAATGTGTGTCTAATTCGGCAATCTTCTCTGCCAGCCTGACTATTTCCCTTCATTTATTGCACGCGAATCACTCATACTGACAGAGAGAGATAACAATACAACAAGCAGTGCATCTGAAAAGAGCGGGGGGGAAAAAAATCATGACTCTTTGTGAAATTGTGGCTCATTTTGACACCAACATGTCCTAAATCTTACTTATAGACAGTGTTGGGTAAATTAAATAAAAAAGTGATTAAAACTGTATTTAAATTCCTTTCTAATTACTTGTCTGAAACATAACCTAATTACTCTATGGGCCCTATCATACACCCGGAGTAATAAGGCGCAAGACATGTATGATGCAATTTGTTGCTATTTTCAGACCAGCACAACTGTAATTTTCGCATTTTGCACCACATTGTTTAAATAGCAAATCTATTTGCGCCACTTTGTGGACTTATGGATGTGCTTTTTTCAGTTTATTAATGCCAATCTGCATCTGTATAATATTATTATCAGTATTATTTTTTTTATATGCACAATTATATTTGTTTTAATAAAAACAAGTTTAGATTTGTCCACCTTTTGGGTTTTGGAGATGTATGCATCACCATTTGGGGCATAAGAATTGGACGTGTGTTTGGATATAACTATCATACTTATATACGTTATTATTGTTCATTTAGTTGCAGGAAATTAGAACTGAATTTAGAAATAGTTCTGACACAGAATGGATGTCTTCAGTGGAGTACATACAACACCATGCCCTTATCCACAAAAGTAAAGGAATAAAGTGAAGAGTAAAAGTACAGAGAAAGTAAAGAGGCAGAAAGGTGGAAGCTTGTTCTTTATCCTTGTGCTGCAGATGGTCTGTTTAACTGTTTTCGCGCTAACAAATCATTCAGTTTTCCCAATTACAAAGTCCGACTTGTAAATAGCAAATGCACCATGACGGGATGCAACTACTATAACTCCTAAAGGGAATGTGAGATGAGACACTGATTGGATTAACGCACATTATGCTCAAAACACATCCATAACTCAATAAGAGAATAAGCACAACACTGTTAGACCATGCGCCGGGGGGCAAAGCATATTTTTCCATCCTAAAAATATAGCAAAAGTGGATTTGAACGTGACCTTAATGCTTTTGCGCTATGTGTTTTAGACTTTGCACTTAGATCATTAAAATAGAGCCCTATAAGACATATATTTAATAGCAGGGCCGGCCCGTGGCATAGGCAGTATAGGCAAATGCTAAGGGCGCTGTACATCCAGGGGGGCGCCAGAAGTAAGCGCGGTTAAGTTGGTTTTGTTTTGATATTCCTGACACACATTCAATGATAGATGACAATAACTCAAAAACATCTTAGCCTAAAAAGATCTAAAGTGTGTTTCATACAAAAAGACAAAGCTGGTTATGTTTCACAGCAGTCTTTTTCTTTTTTCGCTCGACATTATGACCACTGCTCCGTTTAGCCGGGCATATGCGTTTAGCCGGTAGAGCTGAGCTCGCGCGGAGTGGAGCTCTCAGTAAGGTACCGTCGGAAAAGTGCTTATTTTTTTTCGTTTTTTTTTTTTTTTGCTCTGTCCTGCGTGTTTTATTTTAAACACAACCAATTTTCTCTTAAATGAGCACAAACAGTTACTACAGTAGTCGAATGCTTCATTCATTCATATACAGTAGATCTGTGCATTCTTACATTAACACCTCTGTGAGTGAGAGATTAATGAGAGATTAATTCGCTGGTCTACACTAAATAACTATAGTGACTTTAATCAATGTGCAAATACAATTAAAAGTCAAATAGATTTTATAGCTTTATTTAATTTCTGTATAAGCCATTGTTTTTAAAAGGGTAAACCTTTTATTTTATTGCCAATATTTTATATTGTTTGCTATGTTTTCTATCATTTGAAGCTATTTGTTGTCCCATATTTTTTACATCCCAACGTTGACAGATGACATAACATTGCTAATCAATAAATATCTATAGTGCTATCTGTTAGTTTTAATGTCAGCTAATGTTATGGAAGGGCATAGATGTTATGGAAAATAGTAACAGTAATGTAACTACCCCCATCACTCCTTCCTCAAGCAAATGTGTAAATATTAGATCTATTCAGCAGTAATGTTAATTGCATTGACATATTTATCTGACGTTTTCCCAGCTTGTAGTAGTCCCTCAAAAAGCGATTTAGTTTCTTATGACTATACACTAGCAGTGGAATTTACTGCGATGTGATGGGGCGCCACCTGAAATCTTGCCTAGGGCGCCAAATTGGTTAGGGCCGGGCCTGTTTAATAGACTACTTAAATCTATATAAATCTTAAAGCATACCCAAGGTAATTAAACTTTTAATTATTTTAAATTGACAATACTTTTTTTACCTTTATTGCAAAATGTTAAACGTGTATTAAATCAAAACAAAAAAGTTTCAAAGTAATAATGATACCATAGTTTATTCATATAATATGTATTGATAGTAATTTCAATTCATTTTTTCTTAAGCCAAATCGTAACACCTTTGAAACATCAAGTTATTTTGCAAAGATATTTGTATGGCAAAAATAATAATGAAACAATTACTCTATTTCTCTAAACTGATTTATACAGAATTGTTGAATTTTTGCAAGGAATTTTAGGCAAGTATATTTTAGGTAACTGTAATTAAATTACCCTTTCAATGAAAAGTAATCCCTTACTTTTTCAGCAGAAAAGTCATTTAATTTTTTTTAACTAGTTACTAATTAGCACCTATCTATTGATAAGGGATGCGACAGTCAGGCTAACACTCTAACAAATGCTAAAGTATGAATGTGATTTGAGATATTGTTAAATGTCTATGCATTTAAAATAAAGAGGTAGCCATTAAATCTCCGAGGTGTAGTTCTTTCTGGTATCCATCTTTTTAATCAATTTGGACCCTTCATGCATTTCAGTGTAAATGGTCTCAAAGCAGCTTAACACAGATGAAGAAAATGGAGTAAAAGCCATAATATTTCAAACTGTGGATCATTCCTGAAATTCAGGCAGGCAGGAGAGTAGTGTAGAATACAGGTCTTGTTCTAGTAAACTGAAACAGCTTCAGCTCAGTTTGATAAAAAAAAATGTCACTTTAGAAGTTTAGTTTAGTTTCACCAATCGTTGAGCTTGCCGTCCATGATATTGGACTTTAGCCATCCAATCAAAAATCCATATTTAACAGTTTAGATGTTAAATATGTCTATTTATTATAATGGAAGTGGGTTTTTTAATGAACATTGGGTTCTAATTTAACAGTTTAGACGTTAAAAATATCTGTCCATTATAATGGAAGTGGGTTTGTAATAGGCATTGGGTTCTAATTTACAGTTTAGATGTTAAATATGTCTGTCCTTCATAAAGGAAGAGGGTTTATAATGGACTTTGGGTTCTAATTTAACATATTAGATGTAAAATATGTCTGTCCGTCATTATGGAAGTGGGTTTATAATGGACATTGGGTTCTAATTTAACTGATTAGACGTAAAATATGTCTGTCCATCATTATGGAAGTGGGTTTATAACGGGCATTCGGTTCTAATTTAACAGATTATACATTAAATATGTCTGTGCATTTTAACAGAAGTGGGTTTAAAATATACATTGGGTGCTAATTTAAACATACACATTAAATATGTCTGTTCCTTATAATGGAAGTGGATTTATGATGGACATTTGGTTCTAATTTAACAGTTTATACATTAAATATGTCTGTCCGTTATAATAGAAGTGGGTTTATATTGGACATTAGGTTCTAATTCAACAGATTAGAGGTGAAATATGTCTGTACATTATAATGGAAGTGGGTCTATAATGAACATTGGGTTCTAATTTAACAGTTTAGACATTAAATAAGTCTGTACATTTTAATAGAAGTGAGTTTATAATGGGCATTGGGCACTAAAAATGTGGAATCCATTGAAAACAAACAACTCCCCCCCCCCCCCCCCCAACACACACACACACACACACACATACACAAAATTAAAGACAAGTTGTGCTGTATATGCTTATATCAAGTTGTCATAGCAAAGACATCTCAACCATCGTCAACTTTGAACTTAAAATGACATATCTGAGCAAATTACACTTGAAGTCTTTGAAAAAGGATCAGAATCATAGTCTATAAGCTAATGTGCCCCAAAACAGTCATACAACTAGCTATTAGAGGATATAAACATTCAATGCCCTCAGTTTGTCAAAAATCAATCAATATTTTTTTCCCAGGTCACCTCATATTTTAGTTTCTCATCCAATCCTTCAGCCAATCAAACGCTCTCTAGTATCTGACATGTCCTGCCCACTTCATAAAGCTTTTCATTTGCTTTTCATTTAATGCGTTTAAGGTCAACCACTCTTACTGGCAGAGCTGGGATGAAAACAAATTACTATTGGCTGTTTTTTTTAAATGGGAGGGGCTATTCTATATCATGTTCTGTCTTCTTGTTTCAGTTATAATGACGTCGAACACAGAACAAAAATGCACATTTCAAAGCACTTTCCAGGACCTCATGAACAAGTGTTACTTTTCTTTTTAGAAGGCAGTTCTCGAATTCCTTCAGCACATTATTTTATTAAAGAGTTCTACCCAAGCCTACGTTCTCTTTTAAGTTTGTGACAATAAATATTCAAACATAATCCTTACTGTGACGATGAGGCCTTTTTCTTGGAAGTATTTAACCAGGGGGATGGCATTCTGTTTGAAATTAGTCAAGCGTCGATCGATAGCTTTAGGGTTGTCGTCTGGGCGACCCTGCTGTTCTGCTCGTTTCTCCAGGCGCTCCTTCAGACGCTGATTAGAACAAGCCAGAAACACCACCAAGTCTGGAGTACAGACCTACGGAAACAGAAGAAAAGAAGTGAGGGTTTTTAAATACTAATGTCTCAGTTGAAGTTGATACTGATGGGTAAGTTTAAAAAAGACTTGAGGCTGCAGTGATCTCTGGATATATGGATATTAAGAGAAACTTTGGGCCTAATGAAATGTTAATTGTATAATCGTTTATAACCAGCGGGACACGCTGCTGAAGCAGGAGAGACACTCCGTATATCCTTATCTCTGTTGTCAACATGCCTCACATTACAATTACATAATTATTCATGAGATTATTTATAAGATTATATGTAATGACACATTATAAGATCCATTGTGCATTATTACTTTTATTTCTTATTTGTACAGTTTAAAAAATTTACAATGCACATAACCCATCTAGATGTAAATATTTTTTTTTCAGAATTATAACTATATATAATTACAAAGTACATAACATGACATATTTATATTATAACTTGTATTGTTTACTTAATTTTCTACTTATTCAAATGTCATTCTGTGTTCTTGTGTTGAGATATATATATATATATATATATATATATATATATATATATATATATATATATATATATATATATATATATATATGTATGTATGTATGTATGTATGTACGTATGTATGTAAAGTTCATTCTGATTCTGATAAAATATTACGATTATATAATATATTTATAAATTTATATTTATAATTTATAAAATAACAAAGCTCATGGTCTCAAAATATGAATTTATTCCTATTTCAGACCTGCCTAAAACTGCTAACATGAAATCCAGATATTACTCCCATAAAGTTGATACTCTGCTTGTCTATAATTTCAAACATTTAATGCTTTAACTACAAAAATGGACTTTTCTTTAGTCTACATGCCAAACTGCAGGCTGACACAAGTGTTAAAATCACCTCCAATGGCATATTTTTGAGCTGAAGTGCACTTTCACTATGTTAACAGTTTGACTGCTGGGACGCCTTTTGGGAATGTGTACTTAATTAGTCACTGATAGAAAAAAGAAGATGATTACACATGTCAGTTCATAAATGCCTGAAAGCCTGTCACCAAACAGCAAAGCATGCAGATTATCACAAAAGAAGCATGGCGGGGAAAAATATTCATGAAATCTAAGACACTGAAATAAATGATTTATTTACACAGCACTGTGTATATGTAAATGCATGCTATTTAATATAATCTGTTTCTGCCAGTCAAACTTACCTGTATAACCTGACAGATCTGAAAATACTGAATGTCAGCCACACATAACCAAAACAAATGTGTTTCCACCATAATACATAAAACATAATACATTAATGAATGAATGAAATCTGTCATTGGAATGTATAAAACTTTCTATTTATTTTCTTTTTTCTTTATTGTCGTCCAAAGAATGTACATTTAAAAATATTCAATTAGATATTAACTATTTCAATAATAACATTTTACAATATTACTGTTTTAATATACACTGTAAAACCCAACAGTCAACTTAATCAAATGAAATGAGTGTAGTTAACTCAAAATTGTATAAAAGTTAATTCTACTCATTTGAAAAAAAATGTTAAACTCAGTTTAAATACCTCATTACTTCAACTTAAATAAAGTAAGTTCACAGTACTCATATAGATTAGCTTTTTAATGCAGATGGTTTGTAGCAATCAGTTTCTTTTAACGGTTTGAGTTGCCTTAACTTATTGGGTTTTACAGTACTCAATTGGTTTGAGTTCTCTTCTTTTATTGAATTTTGCTGTGCTCAAATTGCTTTGTTTACTCAAACGGATTAAGTTCACAGTACTCATTAGGATTAGTTTTTAAACTTAAATGGTTTGTTGCAATCGCTTTCCTCAAATGGTTTGAGTTACCTTAACTTTTTAGGTTTTAAAGTGTACTTACTCAAGCAAATAAATGAACAATTCTTTGATTACTAAAAATTCTATTAGACTAAAAAACAATGTCATTTTAAAGTAACGTATAATCAAAGCTAAAATCTAGACTCTTCTAAAGCACATCACGAATCAGCTCATAAAAAAAAACTGAACAAGCTGAAGAGAAAGAAGCCCTGAAGTCCTGTGAGATGCTGTGAACTAAAGATAAAAAGCATTATGCCACTGAGAGTTGTCTGAAAGTGACTGGCGTGTGGTTTTAAAGGGGATAACACCTAAAAGAACCCTCAGAGCCATAGCCATGCATACCTCCCATTGTGCAATACACATGACAAACTGTCAGTCTACCTAACCACGATCGTAACCCTCTGGGAAATGATCCTTTTGTTTTCAACGAGAGAACGCCTACAGTGTGTGGAGATGCTGGGTGTCTGTTTCATGTCAAGTGCTAAGCGCTTGCTATTTTGTAAACACGATGACAGTGGGAGAATTATTTATACCAAAGTGCCTTTAAGGCAAGTCATTTTATTCGGCGGCCATCTTCGAAACGCCTCTTGAGCATTTAACTGCAAGCTCCTAACCAGTGTTTCTAACTATTTGGAATGAAAAGGCACTAAGCTCTGCCTGAAAAGTCACTAAATGCCACTAGATTACGTCAAACAATAATTTGCATATTACTGACATCATCACATCCAATCGTTTCTGTTTGTTTAATAACCTATGGTTAATAAAGGGGTATTTATATTTGCACTATGCTTTATGTATGCATGTCAATTTAACTAAATGTATTGCTGCCTGAATACTGTATATTAGTTTAGACGTGTAGTGAATTTGCAGTAATCTTTTAGACATAATAAGTTTTACTTAATAAAGGTCTGAAACTGTCACCAAAATCTCTCTGATTGTGAACAAGAAAAGACTAAAAGGTCAAATAAAATTTTTAAACTTAAAACAAAGAAGAAGCAGATCGGTTTGACTGTACTAGGGAATTACCTTAAGATGTTGTGCTAAATCACTTGCCGTTGGTAAGCAGAGGGGTAATCTTCTATCAGGCCGGAGAGGTTGGAGAGACTCCTGTACGAGGACTGAGCCGCCTGTGAGTGCTCTGAGGTGGGGTAGGGGCCGACGGCACATTTATAAAAATCTCTAGTAACACCAAAAAATGTCGCTAGATTGGTTGCTAGTCGCTTTTTTCAAAATTTGTCGCTAGGGCGGTCTGAAAAGTCGCTAAATTTAGTGACAAAGTCGGCAACACTGCTCCTAACTCTTTGAATATGGGGAAACATAAAACTCTCTAAAACTGTTTGTCTAGCTTACACTTTTTAAAAAATGTTGTAAACTTTACAGTATTACTGGCAATTTTGGTTGTGTTGAAAAAATGAGAACCCAGTCCCAGGAGACATGTTTCAAGCAGAATTCTTTATTGAGACGTGTTGTTTGTTCTGCAGTCAAACAGCGTCTTCAAGAAGTCTTACAGTCCAAAATGAGTCTCTTACAATGGCAAGAGTAGTCTAAAATAAGTCTAGTTGTCCTGTCTATAATATGCTTTTAGGTGGAGGGCAGTGGCTAAAAGTGCATTCCTTTGGCTCAGCCAGAGCTCAGGAAGCAAGAGGTTTTAATGTCTCTCACAACCTAGCTAAAGTTTTGAACATACCTGTCAACACTGGGATGTGAAAATAAAGGGATACCCCCTCCACCCAAAAGAAGTTCTCCAAATTACTAAATATGTTCATCTGGAGCTGTTTGTTGTAAATAAACAGTTTAAACTGTCAATAATATGTTTTATATATATATATTGTTTTATTTACAAAGGATAACAAATAATATACATTAGCAAAAGCTGCAAATAAAAATTAAAATCACTAGCTATAAAGAAATGTAATTCACTGTATAATTTAAACATTCGGATTAAAGAGCAGTGAATGAATCTCTCATTTAGATTTTTTCATTTGATTACATATATAGGAAAGGTGTCACTTAAAAAATGCACAGATCAATAATGAAAGCACTCAATTGCTTTCCTAACTGTTTGTGCTCATTTAAGACTAAATTTGTTGTTTTTAAAATAAAAACCAACAAGATGGACATGAATAGATGTTATTATTATTATTATTTTTATTATTATGTGTATATGTCTGTTCGAACACGCACCCAAAACCCAGAGTGTCCACTTTTACTCCGCTTTAAATTGTGTGTATAAAATCCATTTGGGAAACATCGTCTATTTATTACCACTTATCGTGACATAAACTGATTGTTTTGAGGATTGCATTGGAGGGGCAACTGTGACTGTAATGGTAAGGAACAGAATTGCACCCTTTTTATATTTATTTCAAAGTGTTTCCATGCCTAAATAAAATAAAAGTACAGAACAGATTTACACTTAAAAGCAAGGGACGTCCCCTGGTGGTTCAGCGGTATGAGTTACAGAAAGGTAAGACTGGCTCTTTTATGTTAATTGCCACCCTTCATAGAAATGTAGAATCCCAGGAAAAACAGGAGGGTAGACAGGTATGCTTTTGAATAAACTAATATAATTATAAACCAAACAATACACCTTTTCTGTTATATAAATATTACTTTAATTTTAAACTAGATTATATATATATATTTATATTTTCACAGTTCCTACAGCACAGTTTGGTAAAACTATAGCACGGTTGTAGTTGTTAATTTACAGTGCACTTGTGAATTTAGCCAGTAATACTGTAAAAATTACAAACACACTGTAAATTAATAATTACAATTGTGCTGTAAAACTACAGTGCAAACAAAACTAAGAGTAATACTGTAAATTTAACAGTATTTTTTACAGTAAAATTTAACAACAAATACAATTTTTCAATCTTAAATTTTCTTTCTAAGCATTAGAATCATTAAAAATTGACTGAAAGTTAATTCTACTCATTGGAAAAGAGTTTTGAACTCAGTTTTGAAGGTAATGAGTTAATTAAATACCTCATTACTTCAGCTTAAATAAAGTAAGTTCACAGTACTCATATAGATAGCTTTTTAATGCAGATGGTTTGTAGCAATCGGTTTCTTTTAACGGTTTGAGTTGCCTTAACTTTATTAGATTTTACAGTACTCAATTAGTTGGAGTTCTCTTCATTTATGAAATTTTGCTGTGCTTAAATTGCTTTGTTTACTCAAACGGATTAAGTTTACAGTAATCATTAGGATTAGTTTTTAAACTTAAATGGTTTGTTGCAATCGCTTTTCTCAAATGGTTTGAGTTAACTTGACTTTTTAGGTTTTAAAGAGTACTTACTCAAGCAAATAAATGAACAATTCTCTGATTACTACGAAATCTATTTGACCAAAAAAACAATGACATTTTAGAATAACGTATAATCAAAGCTAAATTCTAGACTCTTCTAAAGCACATCACGAATCAGTTCATAAAAAAACTGAACAAGCTGAAGAGAAAGAAGCCCTGAAGTCCTGTGAGATGCTGTGAACTAAAGATAAAAAGAATTATGCCACTGAGAGTTGTCTGAAAGTGACTGGCATGTGGTTTTAAAGGGGATAACACCTAAAAGAACCCTCAGAGCCATAGTAAAATTTAACAACAATCCTAAATTTTGTCATAATCAAAAAAAAGTTCAGTTTGCCCTGAAAAAATTGTTAGCGCACACTTGATGGGATTGAGACAATGACACCAACCTCCATTATGGCTGTTTCTGAAGCATGTGATCCGATGTCATCATATTGTTCAAATGATGTAACAAATGTACAAATCAATATCTTACATGCTACACAAGATCATTCTCTGAATAATTCCAAACACGATCATGCTGGTATTATGAAACAATTTACAATGTATTCCTGATGGCAAATCAATGACAGCGACCTTTTTGTTTACAAGTTGGTTCAAGTGGTTGCTTTCATGTGATTTGCATTGATGTTTTTTATTTGACGCATGAGTAAGTTCCAAGAAAAAAATTGCCGACCCTTACACCCTCGGACGCTGTCACATTAGGGCATAGGGACTAGCCCTTCCAAACGAAGCACAGTGCTAGTTTAGGGCTGTTTCTGGAATTACCCTTAAATAGGGTTAACCCTTTAATACAGGGAACAGCCATTTGTTTTAGTATCCGAAACCATAATAGAGGTTATGAAGTGCACTCAATCACTCCTTTAATGCACTGCAATAACAAGTATACAATCGATGTACACTTTACAGCAACCCCTAATGCACTGTGAGAGCTTGCGAACCAAATTAATTCCCACGACTTAGACTCCTACTCCCATCTGTCGCACATCTGTACTGGCCAGATGTGAGGGCTGTTAATGTGTGAACATTTCCAAAGTCGAGACTGTCAGTAATGTGTTTAGCGCATCAGACACAGCTCAGTTTTACTGCAATGTCTAACTGTACAGTTAATTAATCTTTAATTAAAGATGTATACCCAGCTAAGACATTTACTTAATTACTAAATACTATGTTGAAGCGCCTTTGGAACAATTACAATTACAAATTCTATCTGCGTATGATGCATCAAGCTTGGCACACCCATTTTTTGACATTTTATCCCATACTTCTTCACAATACCTTTTAAGCTCAATTAGGTTGGATTGGGACCGTCAGTGCACAGCCCTTTTTCAGATCTCTCCAGAAATGCTTAGTTCAGGTCTGGGCTCTGGCTGAGCCACAAGAACATTCACAGAGTTGACCTGTAGCCACAATTTTGTTGTCTTGTCTGTGTGCTTACAGTGATTGTCCTGTTGTAAGATGGACCATCACTAAACTGAGGTCCAAGTTTCATCATTGATGTCCCAGCACATCTTTCCCACAATCCTGACTAGTCTTTCAGTTCCCTTCAATTGAAAAACATCCACACAGTAGATTGCTGCCACCTTCAATCTTCATGGAAGAGGTGGTACTGACCAGGTGAAAAGAAGTGCCTGTTTTGCTCCAGACATGAAGCTTGACATTCAGGCCAAACTTTATTTAATCAGAGCAGATTATTTTTATTCTCATGGTCTGAGAGTCTTCAAGTGTTTTGAGTCAGACTCCAGACAGGCTTTGATGCTATTTGGTCACTCTATAATACTGGATTGATTGATGGAGTGCTGTAGAGACTGTTCCGTTCCCTAACTTCTACCATTTATGGATGATGTAGGCCATAGTGCTCATTAGCCGCATTTCCACTGTTGGGCCAGTGCGAGCCAGAGCTTTTATCGGGCCTGGCCGGGCCAATCGCTCTGGAGGTTGAGCAGTGAGGCTGAAATAATTTTACGTTTTCACTGTTGGGCTAGTAGCTCGCAGTGGGTCATGCAAACCCCGCCCCCAGAACCTCCCCCCAATCAAACGTCACACAACTCGGCCACTTCAGCGGGAATCAATCAGGCAGATAAACACACCATATCGCATCATCACGAAATTATTAAAATAAAGACGCGCTGGTGGTAAGACGGTCGCGGCTACGGGAACGGCTTCTAGCCGTACCTAATGCTAAGGCCGTCTCATCACCTAAGGTACGTGGAAATTACAACCACATCATTCCCTCTACCTCAACCCCGCGTCCTTCTCTGTCCAGGCCCAGCGCACCCGGGGCGCGGCTCAGCCAGGCGTCGTTCACGCCGACACCCGGCTACCACGGCGCCTGGGTGCAGCCGCGCAAGGTGCTTCCCAGATCCCGGGGCAGAACGTCTCCGCCTGTGTTCGAGATCTCCACGGAGAACCGCTTCTCCCCTCTCCGCGAGTCGGGTCCCGATGTGGCCATCATCGGTGACTCGATCGTTCGTCACGTCCGTGCCGCCTCCTCAAAAGGTAATAAAGTACGTACTTTCTGCTTTCCTGGTGCCCGTGTGAAAAATATTTCTACACAGATTCCAACCATCCTGGGCGCTGCCGAGAGCCCTGGTGCCGTTGTCCTCCACGTGGGGACAAACGACACCGGGCTCCGGCAGTCGGAGATCCTGAAGAAGGACTTCAGGAGCCTGATCGAGACGGTTCGACGCACCTCGCCCGCCACGCAGATCATCGTTTCTGGGCCGCTTCCTACCTACCGCCGAGGAAATGAAAGGTTCAGTAGACTTTTAGCTTTGAATGAATGGCTAATAACATGGTGTAAAGAACAGAAATTGCTCTTTGCTAATAACTGGAATCTTTTCTGGGAGCGTCCTAGGCTCTTCCGTCCTGACGGCCTGCACCCCAGTCGAGCCGGAGCTGAACTCCTGTCGGACAACATCTCCAGACTACTTCGCACCATCTGACTAGCAGGTAAAAATTCACAAAATTCACACTATAGCCACCTAGACTCTTGTTCACCCCACTTAAACATCAGTAACGCATATCTGGCGAATCCTATAGAGACTGTGTCTGTTCCTCGTATTATTAGATTAAGAAATAAACGTACTGTGTGCTCCAGGAAAAATCTAGTAAGAATCAAACCAGAAAAACCAGTAGAAAGTGAAAATACAAATTTCGTAAAACTTGGTCTCCTAAACATCAGGTCACTTGCACCTAAAGCACTTATCATTAATGAAATAATAACAGAAAACAATCTTAATGCACTCTGTCTCACTGAAACCTGGCTGAAACAAAATGACTATATTAGCTTAAATGAAGCAACTCCTCCAGGATTCTTATATAAACATGAGGCTCGTCAAACTGGTCGTGGTGGTGGAGTTGCATCAATCTTTAGTGATTTCCTTAATATTAAACAGAGAAACGGACTTATGTTTAGCTCCTTTGAAGTATTATCGCTTAATGTTCAGCTTCCAGATACTATACAAAAACCTATGTTATCTCTCGCTTTAATCACCATATATAGACCCCCAGGACCCTATGTCAAATTTCTAAAAGAATTTTCTGATTTTATTTCTGACTTACTAGTCAAAACTGATAAAATGCTAATTGTAGGTGACTTTAACATCCACATAGATGACGCTAATGATACATTAGGGCTCGCGTTTATGGATTTAATACACTCACTTGGGATAAAGCAAAACGTTGTGGGTCCAACCCATCGCTTAAAGCATACATTAGATCTAATTCTGTCTTATGGAATCGAGGTTATTGACGTAGACATTATACCACAAAGTGATGATATTACAGATCACTACCTCTTACTATATAAGCTATGTTTACCTGAAATCAGCAAACCCGCTCCAATACTCCGCCCTAGTAGAACTATTGTTCCGTCAACTAAAGATGAATTTATAAATAACTTACCTGATCTCTCTCTATTTCGTAATGCACCCGCAAACTCAAATGATCTTGATGTAGTAACCAGCAGTATGGATGCCATCTTTACTAGCACACTAAATACTGTGGCACCCATAAAATTAAAAAAGGCTAGAGAGATTAAAACTATACCATGGTATAATAGTCATACTCGTGCGCTCAAAACAGCAACCCGCGCCCTGGAACGTAAATGGAAAAAAACTAATTTAGAGATCTTTAGAATTGCGTACAAAGACAGTATGTCCAGCTATAGGAGGGCTCTAAAATCTGCCAGGACCGAGCACCTGCGCAAACTGATAGAAAATAATCATAACAATCCTAGATTTTTATTTAACACCATCTCTAAATTAGCAAATAATCGGTCATCCTTGGAACAAACTACTCCACCGCAAATTAGTAGTGATGACTTCATGAATTTTTTCAGTAATAAAATAGAAGGCTTTAGACAGAAAATAGGAGATGCCAAACTTTCTGCACCAGCTTATACTCCAAATCCTGTAAATATTTCATTAAATCATAATAATAACCTACACTGCTTCAAAATCATAGAACATGAAGAGTTAGTGAAAATTATAAATAGCTCTAAACCAGCTACGTGTTTGCTGGACTCAATTCCAACAAAATTACTGAAAGAGCTGCTACCTGCTATAGGAGAACCTCTTCTTAACATTATCAACTCTTCTTTATCTATAGGCCATGTTCCAAACTCTTACAAGCTAGCTGTTATTAAGCCTATTATTAAGAAACCGCAACTAGACACCAACAACTTAGCTAACTATAGGCCTATTTCAAATCTTCCATTTATGTCTAAAATACTAGAAAAAGTTGTTTCCACTCAATTATGCTCTTTACTGCAGACGAACAATATTTTTGAAGTGTTTCAGTCAGGTTTCAGGGCTCACCACAGTACAGAAACCGCCTTAGTGAAAATAACCAACGATTTACTCTTAGCTGCTGACCGAGGGTGCGTCTCGCTATTAGTTTTACTCGATCTTAGTGCGGCATTTGATACCATTGACCACAATATCCTCATAAATCGCTTAAAGTCTACAGGTGTCCAGGGACAGGCTCTACAATGGTTTAAGTCATACTTAACTGACCGCTACCAGTTTGTAAATCTTAATGGACAGCCTTCACAAATCTGCCCAGTAAAGTATGGGGTGCCTCAAGGATCAGTTTTAGGCCCTTTACTGTTTACAATTTACATGCTACCTATGGGAGACATTATTAGAAGACATGGGATCAGCTTTCACTGCTATGCAGATGATACTCAATTATATATTTCCACTAAACCTGACGAGACGTCTGAACTTTCTAAACTAACTGAGTGTATCAAAGACATCAAAGACTGGATGACCAACAATTTTCTTCTCTTAAACTCAGACAAAACAGAATTATTACTTATTGGGCCTAAATCTTGCACACAGCAGATCTCGCAACTCAATTTACAATTAGAGGGATACAAAGTTAGCTTTAGCTCTACTATAAAAGATCTGGGTGTCATATTAGACAGCAATCTAACTTTTAAAAACCATATATCCCATGTCACAAAAACTGCCTTCTTTCATCTGAGAAATATCGCTAAATTACGAAATATGCTATCCATCTCAGATGCAGAAAAGCTAGTCCATGCTTTTATGACTTCGAGACTGGATTACTGTAATGCTCTATTTGCTGGCTGCCCAGCATCCTCTATTAACAAACTTCAATTAGTGCAAAATGCAGCAGCCAGAGTTCTGACCAGGTCTAGAAAATATGATCATATAACCCCAATTTTATCCTCCTTACACTGGCTGCCTGTTAAATTTCGTATTGAATTTAAAATATTACTTCTCACCTATAAAGCTCTAAATAATCTAGCTCCTGTTTATCTAACCAACCTTCTGTCTCGCTACGAACCAACTCGCTCCTTAAGATCTCAAAATTCAGGGCTTCTGGTAGTACCTAGAATAGCAAAATCAAGTAAAGGAGGTCGAGCCTTCTCTTTCATGGCTCCTACACTCTGGAATAGCCTTCCTGGTAATGTCCGAGGCTCAGACACACTCTCCCAGTTCAAAACTAGATTAAAGACCTATCTGTTTAGTAAAGCATACACTCAGTGCATCACCTAGCAGGTTCCACACTGGCTTCTACATCTTGCTTATATACACTATGAACAGCAGCTACGCTAATTATTCTCTTTATTCTCTATTTTCACCTGGGGATACTCATCCCGAGGTCCTCAGATTAGGCGGAGTCACTGATTGGATCCAAGACCAGCGACGTGATGATCCCAAGGATTCCATATCCGGGACCAGGCCATATCCTGAGCTGATGCTGCGCTGATGGTCGTGGGGAGTGGAGAACATGAGTCTGATTCCAGCGACGCTCCAGGGACAGACGAGTCTTCATTGAGGCCATCTTCCAGCATAAACCACGGCGAATGAAGTTCTGCACAAGACTTTTGGCCAGCGGAGAAATTAAAATGGTCGTGCCCAACTGAGTCTGGTTCTCTCAAGGTTTTTTTTCTTCACTCCCATCAGGTGAAGTTTTTTTTCCCACTCCGCTGTCGCCACTGCCTCGCATGGTTCAGGATTGGTAGAGCTACGCATCGATGAATTTGCTCTTCAGTGTTTGAACTCTCAGTAATGATTAAATCACACTGAACAGAGCTAAACTGAACTGAACTGAACTTAAACACTAAAACCTGAACCACACTGTTCCAATTACTATGACCATTTATGTGAAGCTGCTTTGACACAATCTACATTGTAAAAGCGCTATACAAATAAAGCTGAATTGAATTGAATTGAATTGAATTGAATTGAAAAGACAAACGAAACAAACAAATGACACGTTACTGTACAACATTACATTATATGTCTACACGCACAGGCCTATGTATTTCCATTCATTATATTTGTTTACTCGCCAACCGATTGTTGGCATCGTGCATCGAGGGGTCTCGCCACTAATGGAGGTACCCAGCGCAGTGAGCGCACCCATCCGTAATATAAAACTACAGATATTCTCCAGTGATAACTCGGTATGAAATGTATTTTATAACATCCTTGTTTTAATAGACGTTGTCAAACATGCAGCCCAAATGCTAAAGAGAGAGCTAAAATTATTTTTTTCCTAGGCTATATGACACCTACAGTACTGTACTGTAATAGGTGATTCCCGTTTATTTAAAGATGTTGCATAATTTTCGGGGGTCTTAAGTAAAGTGTTAAGTGTTTCAGCACATGAGAGCAAGTAATAAAATATAGGCTATATTTTGTTGCGCTTAGCAGCTATTCACTATTCATAAAACTCTACATTTAAAATTTCATTTTTTAATTTTACCACGTCATATAAAAACATAAACACTTGTTTGAGGACATAGAACACATTTTTACATGCAGTTTTTCCCAATCCATTTTTTAAGCAGCACTGCAGAGGACTGCATGATAGAAAAGAAGGTCGGTTCTGCTTTCACTCACCCAATAAATGCTCTGTTTGCACAATTTTATTAATATCATCATATCAAAATACTTTATAAATAATATTTAAACCTCCTCCAGTGTTTATTGTTTTTAGAAAATATCTAAAATCTTTTTTTTCAGATAGGCCTTTGTATAATAAAAGTTATATATGGCTTTAAAATGGTTAAATTTATGTATTGTACACCTACATTGTTATCGCTAGCTTTTATTTGTTTTGTATTGGTTCATTTATTTAATGTGATTTTATTATATCCGACATTTGTAATTCTTTAAAATATTTCAATATAGTTTAGACTGTTTTATCAAGGTATGACACTATTGTTTTGAGCCTACAAACGTGAACGCGTTGTTTGTAAAGTTTTATGTCTGTCTGTTGTATTCATATTTTGTATCATTTCCAAATTAAATTAAAAAAAAGAAAGGTCTCACTCTTACAAGCATCTAAAGACAAACTTTACTGGCTGCTGTGTCTTTAATACGGTGTAAAGATTATTATGCGTAACTGAAACATCAAGGAGGACGCAGCAAAGAAAAATCACTTAAATTAAAACTTTATTATTTTATGCAACAGCCTTACATTTAAAAGGGAAACATAAAGGTCATAAGCAAAAAACAAACCTAGCCTATAGGGCGTTTTATGGAATAGCCTATCTTAAACTGACCAGCTATATGTTTTCTTTCCCTTATTTATTGTTTGCTGCATGTACTCGTAAAGCTAGCGTAATGACGGCACGCCATCTTTACCAGACTTGGACAAAGTCCACCTCTCTTTTCACTCCGCCCGAAGCCTCAGCTGGCCCTCTTTGGCCCAAGGTATTCGGCGGGCCGAAAAAGGCTGGCCACTGGCCCCGAGAAAGCCCTGCTTTGGCCCGATCAGGCCCTGGAAGTGACTGTGGAAACGCAACTGGTCCTGGCTCGTTCGATTTAAGCGCGATAGAGGAAACACGACTATTGGGACCTTCAATGCTGCAGCAAATTTTAGTACTGCAGTTAAAGTCGGCCAATTCAAAATGAAACACCCGAAATTACAAGAAACTCTGGAGGAAATGTGGATAGCCTGGTGACACAATGACGTTTATTGAATAATGTGCTATAACATGTAAAACAGGATCATGAAAGGAACATTCAAAAAGCAACTGATGATAAAACTAAATCATATTAATGTCTTACTCAGATCAAGTCAAATAATTTGATTACTGATGTCTATGTAATCATCATAAGTTGCATAAACACTTTTATAAAAGGTTTTGTTCGATTTTGATGCCAAAAGTCTTGGAGAGCAACTCACAAGGAGATATGACCTTAGCTTCGATTAAATGAAAGCACAGAATACAATGAAGCCAGATCAGAGAAGATGGAAACACATTTACCAGTGCAGCTGATCATATGAATAGCAATGAGACTTTTTTATTGTGTGTGTGCTTGCTGATTTGTGAAAGGTTTAAACAGACTCTAGACTGTGTTTTGTGCGACAGTGTGTTCGGTGACCAGGCAACCAGTAACGCTGCCAGCACAACCAACATCAGTAACTGAATTAGCTTTGACTCTCATAGAATAGAGATGAGCAGCAGCCATGAAGGGATTTAAAACCCAATTATGAGATAAGCGCAGAACGAGAGGGAATCAGACCACAGCTTTAAAAGCGATCATTACAGGATTACCAAATACCTCCACTGTGAGTAAAGCTGAGAGACACTGTATGCCCCTCTTGTTCAAATGGTAGCTAAATATTATTCCAGTATGCCAGGCTTGAAGAAGGTAATATGAGGTAACTCAGCAAATTCCAAAGTGACCAACCCAGACTCATTCTGAAAACGCAGTCCTATATAAATTTCTGGAGAGTGGCAAATATGTCCCAGGAGCTACATTTTTTTTTTTTCAGGTTTTTGTTTTCGTGAATCCACCTGCTATTCTTGCATAAATCCACTGGAGTCCATTGTCGACCGACTGATCCCACTACCCTTCCCCTTCCGTTAACCCAACCAATAGTGTTTTAAAAAGCTCAGATTGACCAGTGCCAACCCACTACCCAACTGACAATGTTTCCAGAAAAAAGAAACCCCGACCCCCCAAAATGAGTGATCTCAAGAACTAACAAAGAACCTTAATGGTCACTCTAAATAAGATCCAAGATTTATCTGTGGAGAGAAGAACACCAATCTCTGCAGCCCTTCATCGATCAGGCATGTGTGGCAAAGTGACCAAACTGCATGTCAGCCCCCGTCTGGAGTTTGCCAAAAGACACCTGAAAACTCTCAGACCTTGAGGAAAAAAAACGATCTGGTCTGATGGAAAAAGATTGAACTCTTTATCTGTGAAAACCAGCCACTGTTCATCACCTGGACAAAACCGTCCCAACAGTAAAGCAGGGCGGTGGCAGCATCAGCTGTGGGCATGTTGTTCAGCAGCAGGAACTGGGAGATTTATCAGTAATGGGGATGGAGAGAAAGGTGAATACATCAATGTGAAGACATCCTCGATGAAAACCTGCTCCAGAGCACTCAGATTGAGGTGACGGTTCATCTTTCCACAGGTCAGTAAGCATACAGCTGAGATAACAGAAGAGTAGCTACAAGAGCACTGTGTGAATATCCTTAACTAGCTTAGCCCGATTGAAAATTAATAGTAATCATTTTGCAAAAAATTCACACAAATTTTATTCTTGATGCTTAAATGTGTGTTGGTGACAAATAATCATGCTTTATTTTGTCCATCAGACTCATTTTTCTGAGGGAGTATATTGTTATGTAAGCTAATTTAAAGTAAGTAAAAGCACATTACCTGAATGCATATAATTAAGTGATGGGAATATAATACCTTGATGACCCTGTTTGGTTTTAACACTGTTAGATGAATTGCTAAAATCACATTTGGACTGAGTGGATGGATGGATGGATGGATGGATGGATGGATGGATGGATGGATGGATGGATGGATGGATGGATGGATGGATGGATGGATGGATGGATGGATGGATGGATGGATGGATGGATGGATGGATGGATGGATGGATGGATGGATGGATTGATTGATTGATTGATTGATTGATTGATTGATTGATTGATTGATTGATTGATTGATTGATTGATTGATTGATTGATTGATTGATTGATTGATTGATTGATAGATAGATAGATAGATAGATAGATAGATAGATAGATAGATAGATAGATAGATAGATAGATAATTCCTAAGTGATATTTAATAAATTGAGGAAATTTTCACATAATTACCTTTAATATTTTTTCTTCTGTAGAAAGTTTTATTTGTTTTATTTCAACAAAAACTGTTTAATTTCCTAAAACCATTTTAAGGTCAATATTATTATAGTGATTTTTTTCAATTGCTTACAGAATAGGCGACGCAGTGGCGCAGTAGGTAATGCTGTTGCCTCACAGCAAGAAGGTCACTGGTTCGAGCCTCGACTGGGTCAGTTGGCTTTTCTGCATCGAGTTTGTATGTTCTCCCTGCGTTCGTGTGGGTGCTTTGGTTTCCCCTACAGTCCAAATACATGCGGTACAGGTGAATTGGATAGGCTAAATTGTCCATAGTGGATAAGTATAAATGAGTGTGTGGATGTTTCCCAGAGATAGGTTGCGGCAGGAAGGGCATTCGCTGCGTAAAAATGTGCTAGATAAGTTGGCGGTTCATTCCACTGTGGTAACCACGGATTAATAAAGGGACTAAGCTGAAAAGAAAATGAATGAAAGAATGTTTACAGAATGAACCATCATTATGCAATGACTTGCATAATTACCCTAACCTGCCTAGTTAACTTAATTAACCTCGTTAAGCCTTTAAATTACACTTTAATCTAAATACTCGTATCTTAAAAAATATCTAGACAAATATTATGTGCTGTCATCATGGTAAAGATATAAGAAATCAGTTATTGGAAATGAGTTTTTAAAACTTATGTTTAGAAATGTGTTGAAAGAATCCTCTCTTTGTTAAAGAGAATTGCGGAAAAAAAAGAATTACAATTTACAGAAAGGGCTAATAATTCTCACCTCAACTGCATATATATATGCTAAACTTCAGGACCTAAAATTACAAACACTGGCAATCCAAGTCATTAAAATGCAAGCAGTTGTTAATTCAATTTATAATTTTTTTTAGTTTGTGCTATTCAATTAGTTTTTTATTTCAATAGTTTTGGCATTGATTTTGTTCCATAAATATGACTTTTTGTCTCTGCTCTTACTTCCATGCAGTGGGTATCCCTATCATTGGTCCAAAAACCAATTTCATATACCTGGACATTACTGTAAACATTAAATTTTACCTTCTTTGTGACCGCGACATGTCAAGGATCATTTTCACATGGAGAATGCAGGAAACAAGCCTGGTTAGGACACAGTGTAACATTTTGTCTGCCAGTGTGACTTCTAGATAAGGCAAAATTACCTGCCACACTGCAAAATACCTGCATGCCATTACAAACGCTATCTGCAAAAAGCAAGTCAGTTGGATAAAGTGACACCATGAGTTAATTTCTGAGATAAGCAGACAGTGTTGTGAATGTGTTTTCTAGAAGCAACGAGTGTGTCGCTTACAGCTCTGCCTACGTTAAAGCACCTCTTAGATAATTGGTGTGAAATGGGAAGAGCTGGGAACAAGAGGGGAGGGATGCAAACCGACGGAGAGGTGGAAGCGTGTCTCATTCTTGGAACTCATTAAATATTACTGCTCGTGTCGACAGACTGAACTCGGCGATCACAGCAGCGCTATGTGACATTTGCAGATGGGGACTTCCACCGTGTTCAAATCTGAACGCTGTGTTTATGCAAAATTTAAAGGTTAATCTGAGACCAACAGCAAGTAAGTTGAGAGGGAAACTGGCAAGTGAGATTGCTTTAAATGCAAATAGATCTCCAGAAGCAGAAAATAAAAACAAGACTAAAAAAGATAATTATGATTACATTTGAAGCTAGACAGTTGAAGTCAAAATTATTAGCTCTATTCATGTGATTTTTTTCCCAACAGATATTTAACAGCGCAAGGATTTTTTTACAGTATTTACTATAATGCTTTTTTCTTCTGAAGAAGTAGTATTTGTTTTATTTTGGCTAGAATAAAAGCAGTTTTACATAAAAAAAAAATCATTCATTCATTAATTTTCTTTTCGGCTTAGTCCCTTTATTATTCTTGAGTCGTCACAGTGGAATGAACCGCCAACTTATCCAGCATATGTTTTACGCAGCAGATGTCCTTTCAGCTTTAACCCATCACTGGGAAACATATATAGACACTCATTCACTCATTGGGCTCTATTTTGACGGTCCATGCGCAAAACGCAGGGCGCAAATGCTTTCAGGGCGTGTCAGAACGCATTTTTGCTAATTTAAGGATGGGAAAATCTGCTTTGCGCCGTGGCGCATGATCTAAAAGGGTTGAGTTCATTTTCTTAATGAGTTATAGGTGTGTTTTGAGAATAAACCAACCAGAGTCTCATCTCCCATTACCTTTAAGATCCAGCTGCGTCGCGCCATAAGCGCACATGACGTAAAGTAAGTTCACTTTCGCTTCTGCTCTCGAGGATAGGGAAACCTTCCCGCACAAACATCAATTAGCCTACAAATAATTAATTTCCTTTGTTAAAACCAAAAAAAAAAAAGATTTGTTTCAAAACTATTTCTAAACTCAGTTCTAATTTTCAGCAAACGAATAAATGAACAATAATAAAAAAGTGTGGTCAAAATACTGAGTTATTTCCAAATACACCTGCCATGCCCCATATGGTCTAAAACCTGACAGGTGGACATAATAAGCTTGTTTTTAATAAAACAAATATAAATATGGATATAATAAATAATACTGCTAATAATAATAACATTATACAAAAGCAAATTGAATGAACTGAAAAAGCCTCCCGAGATGAAGACAGTATGACGGCAGTGGTTTTTAAATTCATGCTAGGCTAAATTCAGGCTAGAAATTTATACGTTTTGTAATATTTTAATCATTTATATTTATATCCTATATATATATATATATCCTTATATATATATATATATATATATATATATATATATATATATATATATATATATATATATATATATATTTATTTATTTATTTATTTATTTTTTCATATGTAAAGATATTTGTGTATTGCTCTACATCTTGTGTAGTGTGTAAGCCAGGCGCACTTTGCGCCAGACAATAGACCGACTTTGTTCTGGTCTAAAGAACAGACTATTTACATTTTCTCAAAATAGCAACGCGCCAAAACACGCCTGCTTTTTTAGACCAGACTTTTTAGTACGCCTATGAGCGCACATTTGAGCGCAAATGCATTTGCTATTTAAACAGTGTGGCGCAACACCTCAAAATGACCCTTGCGCTGAGCTGAAAGTAGCAAAAGACTATTGCGCCGCGCCTTGCGCCAAATTGCGCCAGATGTATGATAGGGCCCATTGTCTTTAGATTTGTGGAGGAAACCAAAACACCCGAAGGAAACCCACGCCAACACAGGGAGAACATGCAAACTCCACACATAAGACTGACCCAGCCAAAGCTTGAGCTAGCGGCCTTCTTGTTGTAAGGCAGTGGTTCTCAAAAATTTTTCACCAAGTTGTTGTGGTGGTAGTCATTCTAGTACTAGTATCACTAGCAGTAGTAGACGTTGTAGTAGTAGTAGTAGTCTTTGTAGTGGTGGTAGTAGTTGTTCTAGTAGTAGTATCAGTAGTAGTAGACATTGTAGTAGCAATAGAAGTTGTGGTGGTAGTAGTTGTTCTAGTAGTATCAGTAGTAGTAGTAGACTTTGTAGTAGTAGTAGTTGTTGTGGTGGTAGAAGTCATTGTAGTAGTCGTTCTAGTGGTAGTATCAGTAGTAGTAGTAGACTTTGTAGTAGTAGTAGTTGTTGTGGTGGTAGAAGTCATTGTAGTAGTAGTAGACGTTGTAGTAGTAGTAGTCGTTGTGGTGGTAGTAGTCGCTCTAGTAGTAGTATCAGTAGTAGTAGTAGACATTTTAGTAGTAGTAGTTGTTGTGGTGGTAGTAGTCATTGTAGTAGTAGTAGAAATTGTAAGAGTAGTAGTCACTGTGGTGGTAGAAGTCGTTGTAGTAGTAGTGGACGATATAGTGGTAGTCTATGTTGTGGTAGTAGTCGTTGTAGTAGTAGTATCAGTATCAGTAGTAGATAAAGTAGTAGTCGTAGTAGTTGTAGTAGTCGTTCTACTGGTAGTATCAGTAGTAGTAGTAGACATTGTAATAGTAGTAGTCATTGTGGTGGTAGTCTTTCTAGTAGTAGCTGTAGTATCAGTAGTAGTACTGTAGCAGATGTTGTAGTGGTACTAGTTATTCTAGTAGCAGTAGTCGTTGTGGTAGTAGTAGTGGGTGAAGTAGCAGCATTAGTAACTGCTGTATTAGTTGGTGTAGTACTTGTGAATATTAATTTTATTATTATTATTATTGTTGTTGTTGTTGACGTTGTTATTATTACTGTTATATTGCAATAATTCAGGGGCTAAAAAATCAGGAGGGCTGATAATTCTGACTTCAACTGTTGGTTGTCAGTTAGTGATGAATCTGCTTGAGACCTGCATTTGCAAGCTGTCATGTGATTTCCCTGTTTCCAAGGAAAAATTAGCTCTGTTATGACAGGTTTATAGACATTAATATAAACCTGTCCATGCCTGAGTTTCATCTCTTGTACAATGTCAAGTGTTTCCTGTCAATAACCCTGAAAATAGAGAGTTTCAAGTTTGAGAACTGTTGTGTGTTACACGGACAAGTCATTCATGCAGATGAGAATCAACAGTGTGTGAAATAATACTTCACAACCCAGTCTCTCATCGCAGATGGCAAGCATTTGTGAAAAAGAGGTGTTTTTCTTGTACTGTAGCTTGTGATGTACTTGAAATATTAAAAGTATATATTTAAAACCTCTACCTGGAGATAATACAAAATTAATGAAATAAGACTATTTAAGAGTATTTTCTTTGCACATTTTCAGCTATGAAATGGTACATAGTTCTGGCTGATCGGCTTTTAACTCTGCTTACAATCACATAATACTCTATGTAAGGATTAAAAATTTCAATTATATATAAATTTAGATATTTGATTTCAGACAAATCATGCTTTAAAGGGGACCCATTATATCCCCTTTTTACAAAATGTAAAATAAGTTTCTGAATGTGAAGTTTTAGCTCAAAATACCCCACAGATCATGTTTTATAACACTTTTGTGTTATAAGGCACTGATATTTTATTTCAGTGTAACGATCTGTTTATTTTTAGATTATGCCTTTAATTTGGCATTACTCTCTTGTAACTAGCATTTCTGCTTCTAATGGGTCTAATTAGTAAATCCGGCTTGTGTGATCCGTTTAATCAGTTAATTTAGCAATCTCAATTAATGCAACTAAAGCAACTTTTTTCCCCCATCAACATATGCAACAAAAAGATGCAGAAACTAGCAGGGGGCAGGATATGGGGTATACATTTATTTGTATGCTCCAATTTGCGAGCATGCCTTGAATTACTTCCATGTATTGTTTTATCATTATTTTCCATGGCATAACCAATGGCTTCCGATAGTCATTATCTTTAAATAACATTTGAAAAGTGGGCTTAACATTAAGCAGTGAGCTTCTCCACAATGTCATCTGTAGCTTTAAATTTCACTAACTATTTAATTTCAATGAATTCTGACTGGCTGTCAAACTTTGATCCTTTATTATGGATGTGTGTAATGTAATGTGTATTTACATGGCACATTTATTGTGTATGGCCATACACCCAAAGCACTTCACAATCATGAAGGTGGGGTCTCTAAACACCACCACCAGTGTGCAGCATTCACTTGGATGATGTGACTGCAGCCATAGGACAACAGCGCCAGTGCCTTCCCCACATATTGTCATAGTGATAGAGTCAATTCAGTGGATTGAGAGGCCACAATGGGTAAGGGCCTATGGAGGAATTTGGCCAGGACACCGGGGTTACACCCCTACTCTTTACCAGAAATGCCATGGGATTTTTAATGACCACAGAGAGTCAGGACTTTGGTTTGACGTCTCGTCCGAAAGATAGTGCTTACTGACATTATAGTGTCCCCTTCAATTTACTTTGGCATTAGGACTCATACAGACCAGAGGTTGAGTGTCCCTGCTGGCCTCACTTACACCACTTCCAACATCAACCTAGTTTTCCCATGTGGTCTCCAAATCTGGTACTGACCAGGCTCAGCCCTGCTTAGCTTCAGTGTGTGTGGCCATATAGTCAGCAAAACATTCTGAAAGTGATCCTAACAATATTGTTTCTCTACATCTTATAGGTGTGGTCTGAACTCTTCTGTTGTTTTACATCTATACCAGTGTCTTTATCGTTATTCATTCATTCATTTTCTTTTTGGCTTAGTCCCTTTATTAATCTGGGACGCCACAGCGGAATGAACCGCCAACTTATTCAGCATATGTTTAACTCAGCGGATGTACAGTTATTGTGATTGGTCTGAACAGGCCTTAAGAATCACAAATTTGTCCACAGAAAGGCACAAAGCATCATGAGAGCACATTTCCCTTAAATACCAAAATCAGAACAAGCAGTCCTAAATTCAAGCAAGTGAAAGCCTCACTGAACATTTACTATGACATGAGATGACCTGAAAACTGCATATAAACTAAAGTAGAAAAACAGCATCTGGTAAAGATTTTCTCTTCTTCCCAAAAGAGGTAGAGGAGAGAGGGGGGGTTTTGGGATGGGTGAGCAGAGAAGCTTGGGTAAATGGCCCTCTGGGCACTTGGTTTGTAATATCTTCTGATTTGTAGAAGAATTATTGCTGTATGAGATTATTGCTTTATTGCATGCTGCTTGTTTTTGTGCCCCTTGAGTTCAGTCTCATCAGAAAGAATATCATCCATGTGCTGCAGCTAAAAAATCTGTTAAAATGTGAATAATTGTAACAAACGGTCACAATTTATTATAAGTCTTTTACGTTTTGCCAGTTTAGTGGCTAATTTGTACGAATTTGTACAAGTTCAGTCATACAAAATTCTATGATTTTAAAAAGGAGGCGCGGCACCTAACCCCACCCCTAAACCAAACCATCATTGGGGGAAGAGCAAGTCGCTCTAAATTTTACGAATTAGATTGTACAAATTCATACGAATTAGCCACTAAATCAAAAAGTTACGAATTGCCGTGAGAGTGTGTTGGATGGTTCGTTTGTTGAATTCAAGTTGCATTGCATCTACTTGTCAACTAATTCTCATTAGATTATACGTAGACTGTTGGGTTGGGATTAGGGTTTGGGTTAGTGTAAGTTGACATGTACTTACTAAGTTTCTTATAGTCAGTTAAATGTCTGTTGAATGTCTGTATCAAATGATATTAGGCAGTCTACTAATACTGAAATGGACTATCAAAATAGTGTTACCTTATAAACTTTTAACAAACATCTTTTTTTTTTAATTTAGTACGATCCTGATTAAACTATTTGCCATAAAATATTAACATATAGTTCACAAAACAAAAACAGCTAAAATTAATAAAATAACATCCTGGAAAGTTTACATACCCTTGGTTTTCAATGCTGTGTGTGGTTTCCTGATGATCTAACAGTGTTTTGTTTTGTTTTTTGCCTTGTGATGTTTTTAAAGGGGTGGTCCAGAGTGTATTTTTAAGGCTTTCAATGTTTTTATGGGGTGCAAAGTAATGTGTGCTCATGCTTCATTTGTTGAAAAAACACGTTATTTTTAAAAAACACTCAGCTAACATGAAAACGACTGTGATATTTCCTACTTCCTCTAAAAAACCCGCACTCAAGAGGCTCTCATTGGTACGCTAACATAATGTGCTGTGATTTGCGGATCAGTGCCACGTTACCTCTACTAGCATGCGCTTTGCCGTTGTGTAAATACTGTCAGTCAGTGTAACTGTTAGTTGTATCAGTTTGACCCTGAATCATACAGAAAATGAAGAGGAAACAGCTGAACCTCATGCCTGCTCCCTATAATAAAATCTGTCTTTAACATATATTCGAGGTATAGGCATGTGTAAGTAATATGAAACGCTCACATATCTTTTGCAAGTTTGTTGTTTAAGATGTAGAACGCAGGGAAAGTGGCCGCAAATAGAGACACTGCAGCGCTGGTGAGGATTGTTTACAGCAGTTTAACGGATAAATATTCATTTGTAACTAAATTATTAAAAATGCCAAAAAGTGTTTGCCTTTGTTTACATCCTTGTTTACGTCCTTGCTACAACATATCATTAACGCTAGACACTATGCATGTAATAGATCAATTTTAACAAATAATAATACTCACAGTGGCTCACAGTCCACAGCTTCTTCTTTTATGGTTGGAGCTGCTCCTTCTTTGAAGAGTTTTTAGCCAAATCCAGCACTGAATTGGGAGAGATTCCGAGAGCTATCCTTTGTCAAATGCTAGAGCTATATATTTTTATATTTCTCTAGAACATAATTCAAATTAAACTGTAAGCACTTCTCTCTTTGTGTTGTGTCCTTTGGAATCCCAAATACAGAAACAGAAAAAGCTCTGTGGAAATAGCAGCGATTGGATGGCATTTTAGCTTTCTCTGCTATAACATTACAGCACCTCTGGCTGCCCCTTTGCTGTGCAGTGTGTATACGTGTAACCCGAAGAGTTTTTGATCTTATTAACCAGGATGCATTTTTTGTAGTCCCCAAACTTTGTTTGCTGTAGGCCTTGCTAAGCTAACAGTCAAAGCCAATGTCTCCCTTTGCATTGAAGATGTTGTTTGTCACACTTCTACATTACACATGAACTAAAGTTTAAAATATGATATCGTAGTCAACCACCCCTTTCAAGTGTCTCTTGTTTATTTTTAACAGGTAAACTGACTGCTGTTCTTCAAAAAAAATTTCAGCTTGTTCTCCACATTATTCCTTTTTTCAGCATCTTCTGCAGATTTGAACCCTTTCCAGCAGTGACTGGATGATTTTGAGATTCATCTTTTCACTCCGAGGATGATTGAGGGACTCAAACACTTATTTAAAAGTTTAAACCCTCACTGATGCTCCAGAAGAATGATCAGTCTACTTTGATACCACAAGATTTAAACCATCACGAGAATCATAAATGGAATGGATATCTCAAGGTGCTGTGCTCTGCTGATGGGCATAATATATGCTCTGAATCCAAGCTACCTCAAGGAACTTAAATATACTTGTGAAGTTTCTCGAACTTAATTGACTGAATCCCAGTGCTAAAGTAATGCGTCTCAAGAACATTATTTTCTGAAGTTTCTACTTATTTCAAAGTAGATTTTGCTCTTTGCTCACTTGCCCAAATAAGTCTGGTTTCTCTCGAGTTATTTTTCTTCACTTTTGCCAAGTGGTGAAGTTTTTTCCTCGCCACTGTTGCCACTGGCTTGCATGGTTCGGGATCTGTAGAGCTGCGCATCGATGGATGTGCTCTTCGATGTTTGGACCCTCAGTAGTGATTATTAAACCACACTGAACTAACTGAACTGAACTTAAACACTAAAAATTGAACTACACTGTTCCAATTTACTTTTATGTGATCTTTTATGTGAAGCTGCTTTGACACAATCTACACTGTAAAAGCGCTACACAAATGAAGGTGAATTGAATTGAATCTTTTTGTTGTTTTGTATTTTTAAATTCACACACCGATATTATATTGTTATTTTTCTGTTTGTATGGGACAGTACACATTTTTGTTTTGTAAAACACAAAAAAAGCTGTGGTTTAAAATAAATAAAAAAATTATTGAAAAACAAAAATGTCGTTTATTTATTATAAGCAACTAAATAAGCAGTAAACTTAAAAAAATGCAAGAAATTTAACAATTTCAGCTGCTTAATTTACTAAAAGTTCTAAACTTGAAAACTTGCATGTACAATTATGGTAATTAAGTACATAACACTGGATAAATTTTACATTTTAATAAAAAAACACTAGTTGAAACAACTGGCGAGGCAGTGGCGCAGTAGGTAGTGCTGTCGCCTCACAGCAAGAGGTCGCTGGGTCGCTGGTTCGAACCTCGGCTCAGTTGGCGTTTCTGTTAGGAGTTTGCATGTTCTCCCTGCCTTTGCGTTGGTTTCCTCCGGGTGCTCCAGTTTCCCCCACAGTCCAAAGACAGGCTGTACAGGTGAATTGGGTAGGCTAAATTGTCCGTAGTGTGTGTGTGAATGTGTGTGTGGATGTTTCCCAGAGATGGGTTGCAGCTGAAAGGGCATCCGCTGCGTAAAAACTTGCTGGATAAGTTGGCGGTTCATTCCGCTGTGGCGACCCCGGATTAATAAAGGGACAAAGCCGACAAGAAAATGAATGAATGAATGAAACAGCAGAAACTCTGAGTACTCAAAATTAAGTTATGTAAAAATGCCTCTAATTGAAGAAAAAAGAGGTA